>NC_087256.1:9805000-10105000 GCF_037042905.1 Lytechinus pictus | reverse complement strand
AATTTCATCAAAATCGGATGTAAAATAAGAATGTTATGACATTTTAAAGTTTCGCTTAATTTCACAAAACAGTTATATGCACATCCTGGTCGGTATGCAAATGAGGAGACTGATGACGTCATCCACTCACGAATTTCTTTTGTATTTTATTACATGAAATATGAAATATTCTAATGTCCTCCTCATTGTCAAGTGAAACAACGATTAATTCTTCCCTGAACATGTGGAATTAGCATTGTTTAATACTGTATGATTAGTCAACTTGGTCCTTATTGTCAAATCTGTAAAAAATTAGATATTGTAGAATTCAAACAATAAAAACAAAAGAAATAGTGAGTGATGGACATCATCGACTGACTCATTTGCATGAAACTGAATTGTGCACATCACTGTTTAGTGAAAAATAAGCGAAACTTTAAAATGCCATAACTTTCTTATTTTACATCCGATTTTGATGAAATTTTCAGCGTTATGCTAGTTTGATTTTTCTCTATTTATTCAAATCAACATTTTTCTTGGGTGGACTTGACCTTCAAGAGAGAAGCACAACTTTTATACATATATTGTTCCATGAATTTTGACTATACTGGCTAAAGGTCTTGTTTGTTTCCATGATTCGTACGTGTATTTCTGGTGATGACTACTACGCACCCTTAATCTTGTGAGGTTTATTATCAGTCGGCTGCGATGAGTGGTATTGGTGTGAGAGATAGATTGTGACAATGTGTACACGTCACACGTGACGTACAACAAATTTAGATAGAGGGTGATTGTTTACCATGGGCTGAATACCAAAGGGAGTGGATGAGACAGATTGTCACTCACCCCCGTCAAGAATTTTTGGGGGAGGGGTGGTGAGCTGAGGGGCAGGGGACGGAAGGGCATCCTTCCTGTCTCAACTGCAATAGTATTCTAGATGCTTGGGTGTTGTTTGTCGTGGTTGAAATCCTGTCTGTGCTCTTGTAAAGTTCATAAACTTATATATGTTTGACTCTCGAATTGCAACCCTGGTATTATACCATAGACGAAAAGAAAATGTGCGTGGAGGTAGCAATTTCTATAATTACGTAGTGACACTATTTTAAGGAAGTGATGATAAAAATAGCACCTACCTTAAAATTTTATCCGTCATTTTGGAAGATTTTTTTCTTCTCGTCGTCATGTTAATCAGGGGTAGATCACAGGATTACCAGAGGGAAGAGGGGTGTGGGTACTCTAAAAAGAACGTCACAGAACAACATCATATTTTTTTTTGAAAAAAAAGGATTATCACCATTCATCATTCTCATGGAATTTATATTTTGCGTAAAAGAATTGGAAATTTGAACAATCCATTTAATATCTCAAAATGTGAACGAGCAATGTGTTTGAACTTTCCTCAGCCTTCATATACTGACGGTTTAAAACACAATTTGTGTTTTTTTTTTTTTTTTTAACTCGATTCATGATTTTTTTTTTCAATTTGCCAAAGAAAAAAAAAGTAGTTGTGATATTAATAATATGAATAATAATAATAATAATAATAATAACAATCATCATCATCATAATAATGATATTAATAACAATAAAACTTGAAATAAATAATAATAATTCCATTCACTTCGATACAATTCATTTTTATTTTCATGTAATTGTCGTCATACTTTTGATTTATTATAACATTAAGTGAACAGAAAAGTGCATAAAAAGTATAACACATTGAAGACACTAACCACAATACATACATAATATTCATACATACATACACCCATACATACATACATACATACATAAATACATCAGAAACAGTAATAATACAAGTACTAGAAGCTATACCATGTATATTCATTCATAATTACTCATGAGTTATTAGCCAACAGCCTAACCCTCAATCTCCCCGCTTTCACCACGAACCAACCAACTGCCAATTAATGATAATGTCAATAATAGTAGTAATGGTAATAATTATGATGATAATGATAATAATACTAGAGACAGGAATAATGATGATGGCCTAATGAACATAGTTGCTGAAACAGATCTTCGGTAATGTGTCTATGTCTTTTATCAATCTTTACGCTAAACTTATATATAACAAATAATAACGTAATTCAATTATATTTTCTTAGAAAAATTCATGGGCATTTTTTGGGGAAAACCCCTCCTCCATTGTGGAAAGAAATCGATAGATATTGATATATATATATACAGTATGTATAAGGTAATTTTGAATAAAAAAAAAACAAATTTTAACGATATTAATATAATTAACATACAGTATAGGTTTCAGATGGAAAATTGTAAAGCTCGTACTTTGGCTCCATTCTGTCTGATAGAAAAGAAAACATTTCCTCAGGTAGAAACTCAATTGTTCATTTAACTGTGTTTGGGAATTCATATATGTCAATGAATATCATCAATCATGATTGAAACTGCTAACCAATGAAGTGTATTTTTGTTCATACACTTGATTAAGCGCATTCATTTCCTGATTTATTAAATTATGACGCATGACCTGAAATTATTGAGATTTGTAATGCAGTGGTTTCTTCAAGACTTTATTAAAAAGGTGTTCGGTAGGCATTATTTCTCTATTTTGTATATGTTTTGATGTAGGCTATTGCTGGCAGATTGTGATTTGGTTATCAATTTATACGAAGACTGGAATGAAATTTGGTTTGCGATGGGCACTTGAATTACTTAAAGGTCAAGTCCACTTCAGAAAAATGTTGATTTGAATCAATAGAGAAAAATCAGACAAGCATGCATATTGCTGAAAATGTCATCAAAATCGGATGTAAAATACGAAAGTTATGACATTTTAAAGTTTCGCTTATTTTTCACAAAAAAAGTTATATTCACAATTTAGTCACATGCAAATGAGAGAATCGATGATGTCCCTCACTCACTTCTAGTGGAGGTGCCGTGGCCGAGTGGTCTAAGGCGCCTGGCTATACATGGGAAGTCCGGGGTTCGATCCCCGGCCGCGGCACCTATGCCCGTGAGCAAGGTATTTAATCTACAATGCTCTTTTATCCTGCCTTTGAATTAATGAAAATGCTATATGCATTATTGGTAACTAGGTGTGCACTTGTTTAAAAAAAAAACCTCACTATTTCTTTTGTTTTTATTGTTTGAATTATACAATATTTCAATTTGTACAGATTTGACAATAAGGACCAACTTGACTGAAACATAGCATGGTAATTCCACATGTTCAGGGCGAAATAAAACTTTGTTTCACAGGACAATGAGGAGAAAATTAGAATATTTCATATTTCATATAATAAAATACAAAAGAAATAGTGAGTGAGTGATATCATCAGTTCCCTTATTTGCATACTGACCAGGATGTGAGTATAACTATTTTGTGAAATTAAGCGAAACTTAAAAATGTCATAACTTTCTTAATTTTCATCCGATTCTGATGAAATTTTCTGTGTTGTGCTTGTCGGATTTTTCTCTTTTTATTCAAATCCACTTTTTGTTGGGGTGGACTTGTCCTTTAAGACTATATTCAACGTGTAGATCCAGAAATGGCAAAAATATGTATATGCATATAAACTCTCTCTTTCTTGATGATAGGTTCGTCAATTAGATGTCAAATACTACGTACACACAAAAACATAATAATTATGAGTCCAATTTGCCCAGAAAGAATAAAGGAAGCGTTGTTACTATTTTAACGCCGTGCTTGTAGGCGTGGAGGCTTCTGGAACTGTTGCCGAGTTTGCACTTTTACATTACATTCTTTTTGGACATGAATACGCCACAATTTAACACACATAATTTTTGAAATAGTAATAATTAATTAGCAATTACCAATATTTTTATAGTGCTTAACACAGAGAATGCATCTAAGCGCTTAAGAAAATAGGAATTTCAGCCAAATATTAAGTTAACAATGTAGTTCAGGAACTACATATGCTAAGGGAACTGGTTTAGAGGTTATGTTACGAAAAGTAGGCTTTTAAAATGGATTTAAATGTGTCATACAAAATAATTCTTCATAGAGTTTATTTCACCATTATAACAAAATAATTACGCCATTACGATTTTATTGCACCCCTTTAAAGGAGGGGGGGATGGCGCTTGGTTAGGGTGCCAATATGGTTTCTATCGCTATCCTCTTCTTCACGAATGTCATAATACATTCCGATAAGCTCTAGTTTCCATCAAAGATCATTGCTGTCATTCAAGGAATTCTTATCCTCTGTTGAAATCTTGAATTGTGGTAACTGAGGTTTTCTTTCTTGATGGCGCTTTCCATAAAAGCCTTTCCTTACACAAGCCCCAAGGATGATTGAATTTCCTTTTTCTTTCTTCCTTACTTCATGTGCTAAGAAAACACGTCTTTTTAGAGTCAGAAACCTTGGTTTCTTATTTCCTAGATATTTCGTTTACAAACAAAAATGACAAATACAGCTCGAACATCTGACGTATCCACATTTCTGATTAAAATAGAAAAGTATTATTCCTGCCACAACACCGCAGAAAGTTGGAAGCTGATAATGCCATGGTTGTGTTATAATATTACCAGAACAGCTTATGAAATTCCACCCGACCGCCCCATCTTCGACTTTCAACTCAAATCCGGTCTTGAACAGAATAGTCAATCCATATTATACATCGTAGTAGGAAAGTTGAGGTAAATTATGCTATATCTTATCTAGTGAACTGTAAAAGTTAAGATAATAGTTTTTTTTCCGCAGATTGGTAGACGGCCGATAATTTTGTTTAAAAATACCCCAACAGCTGAATAACATCTAGTTTGCATCTGCAACCGAAACTTTTTTTTTACGAAAAAGAAATCACATTCCACCCTACCGCCCCCATCGTCGACTTCCAACTCAAATTCGGTCTAGAACAGAATAGTCCATCCATATTTACATCACAGTAGGATAGTTGAGAAAAAATATATTTTATGTTATCTCAGGAAATGCAAAAGATAATATGACGTTATTGACATTTTCAAGGATTCAGCATTTTCATTTTCTGAAAATGATTGATGTTGTGACCTTCTCAAATAATGATTATTCAATGCGATTGGATTTTCTGCAATTTCTTTTGGTCTGAAATGTGCAAAATTGTGTATATAATGGTGCACCAAGACCAGTATGGTGCAAAGTTTCACCTGTTTAAGTACACCATTGTGGCATTGGGTTTCAACTTTTAAAGATGCTAAGTTTTACATCTTTCTTATGATGTGGCCTTTAATACCACTAAAAGTGTAACCCACCACCCTTGCATACTTGTAATGAATGCTACCGAGTCACGTATCCACTCTCTTGAATTATGCACGGTTATTGCCAATTTGGGGGACTACATGTAATTATGGCCGATTTAATCTGGATTTTGCATGATTTGCTGCAAAAAACCCATATCATACTAAGGATAGAGTTTTCTTAAAATTTTGTGGGTTAAAAGCCAATTTGCAAAGGCCAGGATTGTCAAGAATATACTCTAATGTCGTTATACTTTTAAAGGAACTTAAAAGGGATGTCTATCCTCTTTTTCATTCATCCTAGCAAAAATGTCACAGAAATGTTATACAATATGAAGTCATAAACTACTTGAACTCTTGCTTGCTTAATGATATGTAACATTTATGAGACGCCGATTATCTATTCAAGTGCGCACTATATATTACACTGGCTTTATATAGGTTTCGTGCATTCAAGGAATAAATCCTGCCGAGTACTCAATCATCTCAGCTGGGTTGAGTGCAGCACAATATGGGTGATTTCTTGCTGAAGGAAAACACGCCATGGCTGGGATTCGAACCCACTTTCCTGGTACTGAAAGACGAGAGTCTTAACCACCAGACCACGACGCTCCGCAGACTTCCCTATTCAGATCTAACAATTTTACTCATAATAAGACATGATAACTTTAATGATATTTCCCATCCTCTTTACCATTTTATACCACAATATTTTTTTTTTCAAGTTAAGGGGATTACAGTTAATCCAAACACTGTTCTTCGACAAAAATTGAAATGTTAATTTAATTTTGATGTCATATATTCCGCTGTTCCTATAAAAAGGTCTATGTATAAAAGCAATTGACAATCAAGAAAATATAGCAGTGCATCATATACAATATAACAAAATAGAATGACCAATGACACAATGACCTAACCCCCCCCCCCCCCAAAAAAAAAAAAAAAGAATTTGTACACATGTTAATAGTAATATTAAAAAAAGAAAATGAGTTGGTTGAAAAAATGTTGTTATACTATTTCAAGAATAATATCATTTATGCTATATTTTGATATATACCTTATGATATAGTGTGGACAAAATTTTGTAGCCAAAAGTAAATGTAGTAATGTACCATTATAATGTACTCAAGAGAAAATGAGAAATAAGTATGAAAGTGGTATTAATATTGTTCCACATTTGTATTTTGATTTGTTTATGTCCATTGCTGTATTAGCAAGGTTTCCCATCCCCGTGCCGTTTTAGATTCATTTTCACTCGATGACATTGGCAGATCACCACAGTCTACCTGGACATTATTACCATTGTTAGACGAATGCTGATAAAATCAAATCAATTATATGAAATATATGATGTGCCGCCGTCTGATGTTGCAATATTGCGATGGGTTGAGATTTCGAAAGCGATCAAAATATATCAAGCGGAATAAATCTCACTACTCAGAATACACAGTCAAAAGCCCTTAACTCTATCAAGCTGCCATGGTCCTCTTCTGATGGAGCTAGCAGCGGTTGCATTTCAACATGTTCAATTGATTGCAATGTGATTGGTCATGGGTTACCTGTTGGCTGTGTTCATACATTTCTGTGGCCAAGTTTCAAAGGTTATGACATTTTAAAGTTGCGCTTATTTTTCACAAAACAGTGATATGCTCAGTTCAGTTACATGCAAATGAGACTGTCGATGATATCCCACACTCACTTTTTCTTTTTTTTCATCATTTGAATTATATAAATATTTCATTTTTAATTTTTTTTACAGATTTGACAATAAGACCAACTCGACTGAAACATTTAGTATTGAACGATGCTTGTTCTATATGTTCGGGGAGGAATTGATAGCTTTTTCACTTGACAATGAAGAGAAAATTAAAATATTTCGTATTTTATGTAACCAAATTCAAAATAAATAGTGAGTGGATGACGTCATCAGTCTCATTTGAATACCGACCAGGATGTGCATTTCACTGTTTTGTGAAATTAAGCAAAATTTTTAAAGGCCATAACTTTCTTATTTTACATCCAAATTTGTTGATATTTTCAGTGTTATGCTTCTTGGGTTATTTTCTCTTTTTATTCAAATCAACTTTTTGTTGGGGTGGACTTGTCTTTTAAGTAAAATTGGATCATCAACAGGTTTTTAAAGGGGTACTCCGGGCTGAAAATAATTAACCTAAATAAATAGACAGAGGCGGATCCAGCTTTAGCCAATAGGCTACGGGGGCCGAAAAAATTGTTCACCGATATTTTCCCCGATCGGCCGCTCAAAGTTTATTTTTGTTCGTTCCTTTGAGGGGTTAGTCCTAACAGTCACTTTTTATAGCTTTATTCTTGCAAAACATAAATAAATAATCTTAATCTCATTTGAGCTCTAATTGAATAGTGCGAGCTTATGCTTATGGTACGGTTGACTGAATATCACGACGGTACGTGGAAGATATTGACGAGTTCCTTGAGAATAGGAACATCCAAAAGGCATGCATGCCTTGGCTAACATTTTGTACCATACTACTACTACTACTTCTACTACTACTAATAATAATAACAATAGTCAGTTATTGTATAGTGCATAACACATTATGAATAACGTCTCTATGCGCTTCCAAAGGACCTGGATTTTATTACCCCGGCTGTAGCTCAAGCAGCCTTTCCAGCGCTCGGCATTTCAAGGAATAAATTCCTGCCAGGTACCCATTTAATACCTCACCTGGGTTGAGTGCAGCACAATGTGGATAAATTTCTTGCTGAAGGAGACTACGCCATGGCTGGGATTTGAACCCACGACCCTCTGTTTCAAAGTCCATTCTCTGTTATATTGAACAGAAAAATGAATTCATATTTCACCATTTAGTGTGTATGAAAATACAGTTGTAATACCACTGAAGCTGGAAACTCGATGTTGGCAAAATAATTATTATTCAAAAGAAACTCCAACATTTTCCCTCTAGGATAAAGGAAGTGTAATTTCATGCCCTCTGATTTTATCGAACGTATGGAATTCCATATCTTAGCCGATAATAAAGGGGGCCCTGTACACTGAGCGAAGTTGGCTCAGTCGGTAAAGCGTCTGCCCGACGGGTGGATGACTGAAGCCAGTGCGTTTTGTGTAAACGTCTCTCCCCTGTTTCATAGATGCAGGCTATGTTACAGTGGAAAATACTCCGTCCCTCGAAAAGGACGTTAAATGGAGGTCCCGTGTAGAGGAGAATCACCACCTTTGCACGTTAAGAACCCACTGCTCTATTCGAATAAGAGTAGGGGGAAACCCCGGTGTAGTGGTCCACCTGCATTCCCCAACCAGTTATCGGGAGGAGAGACCTGCGGGTCACAGTTCTGTGTGCGCGCCCTTCTAGGCGACCCAGATTGGCTGTCTCCTCCAATTCGCCTTTGAATATCTTTGACAGATATATGGCGCTATCTAAATGCTGTGCATCATCATCATCATCATCACTGGAATAAAACAACGAAGAGCTCTCTGCTAGCAATTAGTGAAACATTCACCATTACTGAAACCAGAATTACTGGGACACCAGCTCGGTAAGCCCAAAATTAAAGAAATGTGCCCACACCTCCCCGAAGAAATTTGGGATGTAAACTTTGAGATTCTGGACGATATAATGAAACTAAATATAACATCCAGATAAGCAGATAAAAATGAAGTTGGCTCAGTCGGTTAAGTGTCTGCTCGTCGTGAATTCGAGTCCACCCCGGAAGGATGACTGAAATCAGTGCGTTGTGTGTAAACGTATCTCCCCTGTTTCATAGATGTAGGCTATGTTACAGTGGAAAACACTCCGTCTCTCGGATAGGACGGTAAATGGAGGCCCCGTGTAGAGGATAGTCACCACCTTTGCACGTTAAGAACCCACTGCACTATTTGAATAAGAGTAGGGGAAACCCCGGTGCAGTGGTCCACCTGCATTCCCCCAACCAGTTATATCGGAAGTACCTGTGGGTCACAGTTCTGTGTGCGCGCCCTACTAGGCGACCCAGATTGGCTGGGGCTGACTCCTCCAAAAATGCGCCTTTGAATGCGTCTTTGACAGATATATGGCGCTATACAAATGCTGTGCATGATCATCATCATCATCATGAGCAAAACCCATGATTCGTTTATCCGTGCCTTCTTCAGATCCCAGTGGGACATGTTCACCTTTTTTCAAGTACGACTTTTCTAAAGAATTTATACCTGCAGCCCCTCCCCCGCCTCCCCTAAATTTTCAATGGCATTGCATTTTAGAAACGGGGGTCGGAAAAGTGAAAATTAACCCCAACCGCATTTATTTTTAAATGAATTTTCCCTCAACTTTCAATGTGATGACTGTATGGAAAGATAACAGAAACCCCATGCCTATCTTGGAAGGAATATTATAATCATAGAAACGAATTTATTAAGATCACTCAGTTCTTTAATAATGTCCCTTTGAGAGATCAATATTAAAAATTTATATAATTTTGAATATCATCATCCGAGTATATTGCAGGGGAGGTGTGAAATAAGAACAAGCCTACACGAATAGCATATACCTTTTAGATCGACACTAAACTGATATGAAATAGCATTTTTAATCATTTATTTGTACATTATCTGATTTGTTTATTTAGTCACATTTTATTGATCGATTGATTAATTTGGTATTTATTTATTCCTTGTTTTGTTTTTGTCTTATTAACATGACTGGTCTTGTTTTGTTGAGGAGAATAGAAGTAAACATGTAGGCCAAACACCGTTTGAACAGCTTGGTAACACTAGCGTAGAAAAAAATATACTCGGTGTCAATTACTGGTATGAAATTATTACTACCATAGTCTATGATTAAGCAATTACTATTCAACCTTGACCGACGAATTCGTTGCTTGATTATTGTAATCACACTTTCGCGTGTAAAAATAGAAACCTCCGCCATTGTTATCTTTTCCTACTCTGTCGGTAACAAATTATCCCTTGATTACAGAGAGAACTCAAGGTTTAATCTCTCAAGGGAGCTAGCTTCTTCACCGATTACGATGGAGAAGAAATTCAATCGTGTGTTTATTACTTGAAAAGCCGCCAGAAACAAAGACGTGAGATACTCGGACCTGCCCTCGGTAGCATGCCTAAAAAGAATAAATAAAAGAACAATGATCGAAATTGTCATGGCCACCCCCCCCCCCCTCCTCACTCTGAAAATATTGATTGCTTTGCGGTATTTCTCCTTGTACTACAAACTTTATTCATTCTTCATTAATGGTTCCGAGCAACTCTTCTATATGCTTTCGTGGAATGTTGATGACCTCTCATTTTCTGAAAAGAAGAAATACTTCTTTATGATTTGATAAGAGTGTTTAAGTGTCCAAAGTTCTCCAATCTATGAAATGTATAGGATGGGACTATTGTATCAACGTTATGGCGACGCGCGCGTCTGTGTGAGTGTGTGGGTGGGGGTACGAGGGTTAATTAAGGTGGAACATATCGTTGACAATGGACATGTTAAACCAGTCGCATACTTTTTTAACCTTGGTATGGGAAGTGATCGTTTGTTTACAATAGGTGAAATGTATATCATGCAATTCCAAGTGATTGGAGAAATGATTTAGGTTCGATACAATTTTGTGAGATAGACTTAATTAACTATAATATAAACTTGCTTCTGTTGGGGAGGGAAATTAGCTTTAAGGAGGTACCATCAAGAAAAATATATGATTATTTCATTAAAGAATTGCAAAAGTCATATGATTTACAGATAAGAGATGGACAAAATAATTATAATTATACAGAGAAAGAAATTGGTGAATGTTTTTTTTTACCAAGAATAACATTATTGATTGGGAGACAGAGAGAATTTCAATTTAAGCTACTGCATGGGGCAATTTACACTAAAGTTAATTTATTTAGGTTTGGATTTGTTGAAGATAATCTCTGTTCGTACTGTAAACGGGAAACGGAAACATATTCACATATATTTTTGTCTTGCTTAAAGGTTAAACTGATATGGGAAACTTTGATACAGCGATTTGAATTAGATGAAATAAAGGACTTGAATTGGCGGGATATATTTGTTGGTCTGTCAGGCAATACAAATAGAATAAAAATTTGTAATACTATTATCTTTATGGTAAAATATTTATTATTTATATTTAGAAAGGAGGGGGTATTACCAACCATTGACGGTATACATAAACGTATTTTAGAATATAAGGATCAAGAAAAGAAAATAGCTATTAAAATTTGGAAATTAGGGCGGCACTTGCAAAAATGGGAAACAGTAAAATTATGACAAGGTTAAGTTTGTAAGTCTTTATTTACTTTCAATATATGTAATGCTTCTCCCGTGAGCTTGTTATATTAAAAATTGTTCATCGAATTGTTTTGTAATTATAAACATGATTTATTTATGATGAGTGTGAGCAGATCTTCTGGAACAGTGGTGTGTTGTGTGTGTGTGTGTTTTTTGTGTGTGTTGGTGCGGGGGAGGGAGGGGGGAGGGGGAGATTGGTGTTTAAGCATTTTTATAATAACTGATTTCATTGTTTTCTTTTAAGATATATATGATTCATGATTATATTAAGTTAGTGAAAAAAGTGAAAATATGAAATGTAAAGTATTATATATGTGATTTGAAATGTTAAATTGAAATGTTATGTAACTATTTGTTCATGAAATCAGAATAAAAACAGTATTTAAAAAAAAGTGTGTACAAGCATGGTTGTAGGTCCATGGCACAGGGATGAGGGGAGGGTGTGTGTGTGTTGTGTGTGTATGCATGATTGTGTGGTTAGGAATCATTGTTATTCACCCTGAAGGAAAGTTTGTTGTAAAATTACCAGAGAAAATTATAAAACATGGTAAAAGTTTTATGAAATTCCATCATCGATTAAGAAAGTTATTAGAATGTTATTTGTTTTTATTTGTGACGTCGTAAGCGAGCAGCCACCCCATTTGTTAAATTGTAAAATGCATAGATTTCACGGTTTGATGGTTCATGGTGGCTAATAACATTTTTTCAAGAGCGGGTGTGAAATATTTTCTGTTGATAAACTGTAGGTACAATAAAACCAAATAACGTTACAAATAAAAAAATAATATGCTAATAACTTTGATGGATTTTCCTCAAACTTTCACTAATATTTTTTATTTCCTGCTTTTTTTTTTAATATTCTTTTTGGTCCGATAAACTTTCCCCTTTGGATGAATGATCTTCCTATAATAACTCCGTGTAATCGTATGGTACTAGAATCAACATAACCAGTCCTGAAACGCGTGATATAGTTTTAATCTTCATTCCGATTCATATATTATACGTCCATGTGGTATTATTGTTCTTTATTTTTTAAACAACAATTACGTATTTTCGATACCTTGCTTGAAATGACCCTCTTGGAAAGCGATGGAAAATGTAGCTTCAAAATCGACCCCCCCCCCGGGAATACTAAAAAGAAAAATGAATAAAGAAAATCATTAAATGGACGAAAGGAGGGAATTTAAAAAAGGTAATATGATTAATTCAAAGAATATTACAAATATTCTTAGTAAAAAAAAAAAAACAGCCACCACAGCCGTTATGAATTCCGCTATCGAATATAGACTTCAATTACCCTTGTTTATTATCTATGATTTACGTCATTCATTTTCTACAATAGATATATTTTTCAATTTGTCTGATAGCCTGTAGCAGGTCAGTATATAGTCAAAACACTGTCTGTTATGATAATAAACAAAAGATAATTGGAATTGCTATAAAGATTCTTTATTCTCTCAACGTACTTTTTATCGAGTAGGTAAATTTCTTATTCAAATAAAGAGAATCGACACTTTCATAATTATAATGTAGTGTAGTTACGTCAAATCGATGAAAATTAATAGTTTTCCTCTGAAATCCTTGAGTTTCTCTTATTTTTTCAATTCACTGTGAACACTTTGGACCATTACTGAAAACATATAATGTGGATCGTATACTCTCGAAACACTTATTAGTGGGCTACTCAATAGAAAATCACTTTACAAATATAACATTATTGCCCAACTTGATAGATTATTTTCAATTCAATTTACGGAATATTTTTCTTTTATCAAGGTTTTTTCTGATCAAAATTATATTAAGTACCTCTCTGATAATACTTAGTTCCCACTGTCACGTTTCGCCCCACGATTTTGTTTTTGTTTTGTAATAATATTTATGAAATCATTCCAATTCAAAATCAAAGTAATGGTACATTGCAAAAATATTACAATATCAATTTCAATAAAAACACTGTTCACAAAAGACAAATAATTATCCATAATACCAATAATCGTACATAGTTTTAAACATATCCTTATTCAGTGGATAAATTCAGTAAAACAAAATGTAAACATTAGCAATTTATAACGAATATAAATTCACAAAATCATACTTCAATAGTTATGCAGAAAAATTCATTGCTCAACAATAATGAAACTGAATGAAATTTATAATATAAAAAATGGAAAAAGACACACACAAAAGAAGGAAATCGCTCTCACACCCGACCCCCCCCCCACACACACACACAGACAAGAGTCACAAGACACAAAACAATTAGTACAAACTAAAAACAAAAAAGCAAAACAATACGAAACAAATAAGAAAGAAAAGCAGAAGGAATGAAAGAAAGCAAGAAAGAAAGGAAGCAAGAAAAAAAGAAGGAAAGAAATAAAGAAAGAAAGAAAGAAAGAAAGACAAAAAAGAAGGAAAGAAAGGAAAAGAGAAACGGTGATCTTAATCGTTTAATAATGGTACTGATCGTATCAGTTCGTGTCAGATCGTATCAGATCAGTCGTGGGAATCGTACTGATCGCAGAAAAATGGAATAGCAAATCGTGGCATTCGTGAATTATCGCACGACAGGCACAAGGTATATATTTAGAATTGAGTAGATAGTTCTTTTTTAGTGTAATCGGCTTAAGATTTCTCTCTTGTTGATTTCTAGTCGCTATGACTATGCACCTTTTCTTAAATTTGCTCAAAATGAATTAAAATGCCAAATTACTGTAGAAATTGAATTTATTTATAATCTATCAGTAAACACATTCAATCCTTATAAGTGGGGGTCAATATGACCCCCCCCCCCTCGACAAATGTCGTCACTACGCCGCCGCGCGACTTTACTTTCAATGAAGTCTTGCGCAACTATTGAGACCAAGTTTGCGACGCCCGGATACGCGGTTCCGAAAATACGCAACATTTTGCAAGTGCAAGTCAGACCCAAAATAGCTAAAAAACGTGATTCCGTGTACACAGTCAATGCAAATTGTGCTTTCCACCAAAAATCCTAAGTGTATGATTATAATCACTTTTTTTTTGTTTAAGTTGATTGATTTTATTGGCGATTCCATGATAGAAAATTAGCCTTTTTCACACTTCTGGGTAGTCATGTAAAAAAAAAATGACAACCAAATAAAATACGTAGTCCACGGGTGAACTAGAGGTAAAAATTTTGCGTGTTGTACGGGATATTTCTGAGTCCCATTTGACACACAACATTTTCACCTTTAATTCACCCATAATCATTTGCGTTTGTTATCAGTTTTCACATTACTACCTACTATAACTTTATCTCAAGCATTCAGCTAAGAGACTAGATATTGTGGTCGAAATGTCCCGTACGACACTCATGAAATCGCCCTTATGCTATTTATGATCGCAAAAGTGTCTCCGACGAAGTTTCTCGAAAAAATAAATATTAAAGAGCATAGGTTGAATTAACCAAGAAATATATCAAAATTAAAAAAATAATAAAATACATAAAAAATCAATTATGGCATTGGCATTTTTTTATAGATTTTTGTTAGAAACGAAATGTATATTTTCACAAAGATATATATAGTGAGTTGAAGGTAAAACATTCACAATACCGCATTTAGGGCATATTTCATACACTTACGTGCATTATTGATTAAAAATATTTGGAAAAAATTAGTTTTGTAAAATTTATACTATACAGTCTTGTAGTTTACATCCGGGTGCTCGCGCGTGCAAATTTTCGTGACAATCCTGCAATCAGCGGCCGAGATCTGAAGGGGTGTCGAATTGACCCCCCCCCCAGTATATATCCTGGTCTGAAATAACCCAGTTAAATCAGGGTTAAGACACTTATTAAAATGTTTAAAATTTATTAAAAATTTTCGTAAACGTGTTTACTATTTATATTCTTGTGACAGGCCTACCCAAGCGGCTCAACCGTACTCTTACTTGAATGTTTCCTGGAATACATCATTTCGATATGTTACGCAATAAGATTCCCAGGGGGGCTCTAAACGATTTTAGAGAGGGGTGCTGGTTTTGAAGATAATATGAGAAACAAAAAAGTAAATAAATAAGTAATAGGTTTTTACTCCAGAATTAAGGTGATTTCAGAAAGAAAAAACCATGAAGATTTCTCGTTAAAGGTTTTAACGTAAGAAGAATGATGAACTCCATGTGGGTACTGATAAAATGTTTCATAAGGAATTGATAATACATTGATGTTCATAGTTTTTATGTTATATCATACAATTTATCCAACTTATCATGATACAGCAATCGATTATTTTCTCATGATTAACTATCATTTTGGCCTCGGAAGTGTACCTTTATATTGTGAGGAGCATAGGCGGCGGAAGCGGGGGGGGGGACATGTCCCTCCTAAATTTGAGGAGGGGGGACGATCCCCCCTAAATTTTTAGTTGATAACCTTATTTTTTTTTTGCTTGTCAAAAAAATTTGATGGTCCCCCCCTAAAATGTTGGTTGATAACCTTTTTTGTTTTTTTGCTTGTCAAAAAATTTGGGTGGTCCCCCTCTAATTGTTTTGCTTCCACCGCCAATGGTGAGGAGTAAACATTATGAAGAACCATTAGCTCCTTTTAGCTCCGCGACGTACGGTGAGTTACGGGAAAAATGTATTGTCAAATGCGCTTCATGAAAAGAACAACCAAGATTAGTCTTTGTCGAAAATTGGTGAATCGAAAGAGTAGTTTCGCCATCGAGTCTGGACAAACGACCTATTTCTCGTCAGCTCCGACACTTTCAAAACACTTACTGTATTCTTGAACCCGCCGTATGTCGTGGAATGACAACTGCCTGTACTATAGGCGCACCTGCCTAGTTTTTATGTTAATATGTAGTTATCTCATTTACTACGGGGAAACTCTTTACAACGCATCGATTTCTTTGAAAATCAAAAATCACAATGAGGCTTTTGTCGAAAATTGGTGGACTGGGACAGCAGATCATCCGAATATTTGCAAAGGACGAACAAAGGCAAATATGTCGTTATCCATGCAGAGTCAAGAGATTCTGATTCTTTCCCAGTCCACCAACTTTCGCCAAAAGCGTTTCAGCTCTCCATTTTTATTTGACTTGCATTTTCAAAGGCATTGGTGCGGGGTAGAGATTTCTCCGTAGTAAATGCGAAAAGTCCGGTGATACAGTACTCGTCACCTTCTCCGGTGAAAAAAATACCATTCTCACTCATATGCTTGCACATCGAAGTATACTGAAGAATGATGAGAGACTTGTCTATCCATGACAACAGAATTCAATGGCATAAAACTGATGAACCTAATCGATGTCACAACCCGGATGTGGCAACGAAACTTCTCTCTTGCTTATGCTTTTTCATACCATTATTCAGGCAATTTTGTGAAGAGAACGAAGTTACACAACACTCGTCTACTTTTGTATGGAAAAAAATGCACTTTTATTTTTTACCTAAATGTGCATGCTCTAATGAATATTATTGTCGTACAGTCAAACCTTAAGGCCATCAACATGATCAAAGGAAAGCCAAAATAGTTGCCCCTGTCGAGAGGTGGTCTTTGTAGACAGGTGTCATAACACATATTCCTTTCAAACGGGAGACAATTTTGGTGTCCACTAGAGATCGGTTTAATCTGTAGGCTGGTGGCTGTTCAAACAGGTTTGACTGTATTTGGTGTTCTCCTGAACATTTCGGTCCTGTAACGTAATGTCCTAATGTATTTGCCCATATCTTCGATGATTATGAACGAGCCCATATGAAGGGATAAAATAATACTCCCAACTTCCTACAGAGTCAATTTGACAAATCTCTCCATAAAAATAATCAGGTGAAGGCTACACACCCTGAACAACCCATGGTTGCGACATCACACCTTGGAGACGGGATTTTGAAGAGAGACCGAATCGTCGTCATTACATAGATTGTTCAGGCATACAGGGAACATGGTATATGCAGAGTCATCGGATGATGTTAGTGCAAACTGGTAATGGTATTTCTGCCAACAGTTGTAGTTTTGAGGTTCTATAAATTGTTGAATATTTATGTGTCTTATTAGGAACTAATCACTTCAGGTTCACATGTTTTTTCCTCCTTCTTTCCCCATTCCCTTTCATTCACGCTTTTGGTTTCACCAAATAAATAAACTTAAGATGTCCTTGGTGTGCGGTGGTGAACTGTCAAGGAAGCCTGGCTGGTTACGAAAGAGCATTTTGCCTGGTTGGCAGCACTGTTATGAATAAACTTGATAGCATCGTATTAAGGCTAAGTTTATTTCAACATAATTATCATGTAATTAGAATTAAGAATTCACTCTTCGGAACATGACAAAGGGACTGTTTCCACGGAGTCGAAAAACGATTTTGTACGGACAAAGCGTAGAAAACGAGGGTTATTGATGTGTGGTGGAAGGACAGTGACGGTTTTTGGATTTATGGGTGAAACTTTGACGTTTGTTCAACCTTATTTGAATTTAGCCCAAAATTAAAGTTATTTTGATATTAATAGGACTGAGTATTCTTTCTACAAAGAGCTGGACTTTGCCTGAATGTTTCAACACGTCGTAGATGAGATATGGAACTTAATTGAGAAAGGTGTCTACACAACTATTCAATGGACTGTAGGGACGACTCGCACTACACTCCGAAGATTACTCTACACAATGTGAACTGCACAGTCGAGAGTGTGAACGCTGTCAACCATCAACATACATGGATGAACTTAAATATGGACATACTAGTCGGCAATATTTGAATTACGAACTGGACTGCCAACGACATCCGATACATCAATACAGAGTGGATTTAGTCTCACTGGGCCCCAACGTTTTTTTGTAAGTTACGTAACAAATTTATTATGAGCTCTAAGTCTGATAGCTAAAGTAGAAGTTGAATGCTTTGGGATTGAAAAATGTGAAAAACAATGTTCGATTTTTATTTTTATCGAACCTGCCTGGTTAATAGTTGAGGCATGTTGTAAATTGGAGGGTTTTTTCTCTTTGCTAACAAGATACAAAGTTTTGATTAAAGGTCCAGAACAGGATGATGTCATTTTGACTGAAACTATAATTATGATTGGTTTGGTGTAAAATTTTCGTGAGTTTGAAGTAGAGATAATTCACTGTCATAACATCACTGAAAGATGAAAATTATCAAATTTGTAAGAAGACAAGTTGTGACACCGAAAGACGTCGACAGTATTAGGATGATGATGGCTAAGGTGATTGGATATTGATTAAATAGATAGTAATGATAATAACAATGATAAACACTAATAATATTGGGCCTGATATCTGGAATAACTATTAAACACAATAATGATAAAAATTATGACAATGACTAAGATAACGATAACAATATTGATAATAGTAACGATAATAATCATAATGATGACATCGAAAATATTAAAACGAAAATTTGTGATAATTTTCATTGTTTCGAACGAATGATGAACGTGGCTCAATTTCATTCCAGTTTAGTTTTTTTTTTTTAGCTGCAGTTATGAATAATTTCGTATCAAGTATCAAGTAATAAACGAAGTAGACCAGTAGTGAAGTCAAGTGAAATTGACTTCCATATAAACACATTTTTCGGTGTTTACAGCCACTCTATATTTCCATTATGTACGTTGGAGAAACAATGGGATGAGAAGGTATTAATCCTTTACTACATCTATGATCATCTCAGCAAGAAAAGAGTAGTATTTGATGGGCGAGCTGAGCTTTTCTCTCCTCTTGACGCCATGTGAATGGCTGGAGCGATGATTATTGTTGGATGTCACGCTCGGTATATTGGCATACGTCATACAAAGAGGGCTTCATCTGTCAGCGTTCCCGCCAGCTATTTAGAAAAGGTGTCCTCAAATTCCTCTCCAGGGGACTTACTACTTAACGCTCAGCGCAAGATCCCCAATCGTCCATTCCCTATACTCCCTATCTGGTATATATATCCAAGTGACATTGCTATAGCTAAACGTATATATGGTATTTTGATATCCATTTGTATAAATATTTGTTCTTAACTTTAATGATGTGACAATTCTCATGATTTTCTAGAGCTCTGTTGTTTTTTGCAGGGACGTGTAGAGACCTCAACGTTTGGTGACAGTTAGCAATCTTCAAAGACAGCAGAAATCAATAAGTAAGTTGAATTTAATCACGATACATCATCTTCCTTTTCTTATTCTGCTTATTCTTTAGATGCATAAGTCAACGTTGATTTGACACTAAAATATCTGATCTGCAAGTTCCCACTTGTAACCTGTGTATGCATGGTTATAAAAATGAAGCCCAAAAAACATCGCATCCGACAATCATGACTTATTGATGTTAAATGTTAAATGAAACCCGGAAAACCATCTTAAATTTATCTTACACACTAACATGTCTTATATTAATTTCCCAGGGGATTAGTAAATGATTTTTTTGTCCCAGATATCTTGAAAGTGCCAGGCGCGAAACCTTTTTTTCAGCCTTAGCATTATTATCCAAGGTTATTTTCTCCACAAGAATGAACAATATTAAATGCATCATGAACAAAAAATACATTTTGTTTTTAAAGAAGACATTTGTTATGTTAACCTATGTCTTAAATTCTTGAAATTGGCAAAACTAAAAGGACTGTGTAGTATTGGGTGTGTGCGTTTTTGCATTGATGTGTAGGGGTATACGTACAAGGCGTGTGTGAGGGCGCGGGTGTGTGTACGTGTCTACTTAGCCTTACCGGCAACCGAGGACACAGGACACTCGATATACTGGGGACGCCGTATGTTCACGGAACATTGCAGTTCCCCTCCTTTTCTCGCGCTATTCATTTTCCGTTGCTCTGCAAACATTATTTGAGCCTAATACCAACAAGTTTGGATAACTTACATTTGCGGGATGCAATATAAACATAATTCAAATCTTCTTTGAGCAGTTCGAAACTCAGTGTAACGTGTGTTTGTTATTGTTGTTGTTTTATTTATGCAAGTATACAAATTCTTGTAACAACTCACCGTTAAATCATTGTCATTTATAGTTTGATAATTCGAGATATTAAGAAAATCAGTTCTGTCACAAAGTGCACAAATGTATATTTATATGTCCCAATGACGTCATGTGTGCCCTTTAAAAAGGGAAATGGAATTTTCTTTTTATATTCAGTTTCTGAAAGTATTTTCTGAAAAACGACAATTTTATGACCACTGAGTACTAAACCTGAAGGCAATTTGACTTTTTTCATGATGAATTTTAGATCAAAACCAAAGTCTAGAATTAAACCGTCGGACTTTCCAGATATAGAATATTTTTGTGGTTTAGTTACCTTTGGGGCCGAGGACATTTTACTATCATTTGCAATAATATCATCAGTTTTATTTTGATATTTTAGCGATAATCATTTTCATCGCTCAATCGTGGCTCGCTTTTTCGTAATGAAATAATCAAATTGTTTGTGTAGCAAATCAATTCGAAGGCAAATGGTCATTCTGAGTTTATGTCGATTTACGGTATTCATATTAGCATCTAATTGAAAAAGGAAAATCGGTATTAGTCATGTTAGTAGGTATAGGCGATGTTTTATTCCTGCTCTGTATGTAGAATTCTCAGGCGCAATCACTTGTAATATCCGACGTATATTATCCTTTATTTTCTGTGCGACTTGCGATCTTTTTGAGACCTCGATTGAAGAGAAAATTTCACTCCGAATTATCATTACGAAGTTATAAAGCAATACCACAATATTCAAATTGTTTCAATTTGACTGTTATCATACACAATAAAAAATAAGACATTTCATAATTCGAGTTCTTACCCTAAATGTGACCAAATTAGTACACATAATAATTAAATCAAATATGAGGAATTAAATATGGAGTGCATTTTACCTATAAAAAGCTCCTTATCTCTGTACTCAATTGCTTCTGTTTCATATTCTTTACGTATTTTGGTCGTTATTTCAATTAGAAAATATAGAGTAGGCTCTATATTTATTAACCTTGGACATCGTAATCGTCTTCAATTCATCGTGAAATCACTCATCATCCACACGCCGTCAATCTTAGGTGAAAATGGGTTTATTGAAAAATATGTCACGATTTTCAAAGTCTATTGCCCTTTAGTTTGATGTGGAGGCATCGAGTTTCTCAGTTATCTAAGTGTGCTATCGGGTGCCGCTCAGATTTCCCCGCACGTGGTGCAAGTATTTGGCGGTGTTCTCACCCTTCCTCTCGTCATGCTTATGACCTTTCTGTTCCGGGAGAAATAGAAGAAATCTCTTTTCTCTTCATCGGGAGGAACATCCAGAGGGAGATGGAAAGATACGATCAGAAATGAGATCCTTGAGATGACGAGAATGATGTGCTCAAATCTAAGTTATGTCATCATTAATATTCTTCGACTTCTCATACATGACAAGAGCTGGCATCGACAAGCTTGTGAAGACAACACTAGCTGTGAAATGGTTCATTGCGTGCGTTGTATACCAATGATTTAATAGCCAGTGCACGTACTCCCCAATTTTGACAAGGATAAAACAAGGCAGGAATACTTTATAGAGAATTAAATATTCATTCTCAGAGTTGTATCAATAATTTACCAGGCTTTATTCTCCTGCAAATTTATGTAAAATACATAAATTATTTTTAAACCAACAAGATTGATTGACACGTTTATCATACGAGAGTCCCAATCGTTCAGCATTACATTAAGCAATGCGATGCTATTGTGGAGAGGACGTAAAAATTCTTCATAATAGCCTGCTTTGAATTATTATACTGCCAGGCCACTATCATGTTCAACGTCATTACGAACAGTTAATATGTCGGCAACGTTTAATAGTCGAGTTTGGGCAATATTTAGTGTCTCATTCGAAAGAATGTGTATAACATGAACATAAAGCTGATTATTGGACATGTCAATCGGAAAGTCACTATACTTGACCTTACCATTACACCAACATAGACTATTCTGGGGTGTGTTTCATGAAATGACTTGTCAGACGTTTTATCCGACAGTTACCATAGTAACGGTGCTTCTCAGCCAATCATTCTCAAGGAATGTTGTCAGGCTTGACAAATGGTCGGACGAAAATGTTGATGAAACGCTCCCCAGGTTCTTAAAATCATTAATATCACAGCCTCACCTTTTTTTCCGGGAACAATTTCTATGGTTTCCACAATTCAATGATCAAACACAGAACGAATCTCTGTTAAAAAAAGATCTTCCCCCATTTGTCATATATTCCATAAATCACATAAAATAAATAGGAAAAAGTATTCCCAACATACTTGTAACATCGAACATAAAATTTCATATACACTCTCTAAGTAAAAATATACATTCGATCGTCATGAATCATTACAAAATTTGTAATTTATAGATGCTTATTATATCTGTATTTCAGATATACGTCAGATGATTTACTCGCATGCGACAACAACAAAAAATCACGGCTCTTATCTTTGATGGAGTTTCATAGAATCTGAATTAATGTTTCATGTTTCTGTCATTTTTTGATCTTTTTATCAGAACCAAATTGATATTAGGGTGAACTTCCCCTTCTCGTCTAAGACATGTTTATTAGCACGATCATTTCTGTCTTTTTCAAGCAGATCAATATGTAGGGCGATGGACTTTGGAGTATGAGAACATACTTTTTTTTTTCTTTTGCAATATAAATGTCGTTTAATATTGGAATGTATACTTATCTTTTCTATTGCAAAGTGGTTTTGAAAACTGATGAGACACATGAGGTTTCTCCCTGTTGAACTTTTTTATGTCATAAAATACCCAATAAAATTGTAGACATGTAATCATGCAATAAGTCTCCACCATATTTTTACCATGTTTACGCCCGATGCAATTTAATTTAACCACTTATTTAGCATTATGAAATTCTAAACGAAAGAAACATTTGATATGTATGACCGCTTCAACCTTAAAATGTGATAATATGATTACATCAAGAGTATATCGTAAACGAGCTAAATAATTGGAAGGCAACTGTTTGATCCATCGAACAATTTAATCCTTAAATCAAACATGGGTGGAGAAATGCTGGATGTATGCCACTCTTCATATTTTGGGAAACCAAAAATATCCCTATTTATTTAATTATGTTGACCTATATTTCGCGTGGAATATTAGTTAGAGATTCATATTTGATATTTTTTCTGAGAGTATACATCTTAACGATATGGGAAAATATCATATTGACTGAAAAGTCCTTATCTAAGGTATTTCAGTGATCTTTAGCACACATGAGCTGATTTAAAATACGAAACTCGTTTTTTTTTTAAACCTTCCAGAGGCCCCCAAAATTTTGATGTAAATTTATTTGCGTGTATATATATTTCTCCTTTGTATGAGATGAAACGATACATCAAAAAAACTTAAGTCATATTCTTCTCTTTCAATTTCATAAGCTGAATTGCTGAAAGAAAATGTAAAGAAATCTAACAAAAATGTAAAGTCAACTTCAAAGTCACATAAAGACCTTTTACCGCCAATTCACTTTCAGGGCTAAATTTGCAAGCCCTCGTAGCTAACTCAATAACGATGGAATACGCCACTAATGAATGAATTATGGATTATAAAACGAAGAGTAACGAGTATTTATTATATCTTTGCATAGGTTTAAGAATGAAAACCAATTCATTTTTTGATAAATGCATCGTCAATGATGTTCTGTAAAGCTAGCTAGGCCTATACATGTATAGAAGAGCGACGACTGACAGTTTCTGATGAACAAATTAGTTGTAGTGATACGTGCTGAATAGTATTCCGACTGTAAAGACTACTGATTGAGTGAAATTTCTATAAGAAGAGGGACGAGTTTTAATGAAAACCAGAGCGGACAATCCATTATAAGTTACAAGATAGGTTTTAATATTCATTTTCAGAGAATGATTTGGTTTGATTATTTGCCAACAAACAGCAAAGCAGCCACTGCCCACTCGAGCCGTTTGTTTGATTTGTAATCCAAGTCATGGTTTATCTTGATATCTCACTGAAAACTACAACGAGTGAGATTCATTAAGACTCGTCTCCCGTTCGTGTTTTCAGTAGAGTATAATGAAACTCGATTGAATATATCGAATCAACGATATATTTTGCTTCGTGGGCGGCCTGATCTGCGCATGCGCGTACTGAAGTAATGATGTTCTTTATGAAACGAAAGCCAACTATTGAATTGGCGGTGACGTCTCGCGCCAGGAAACGCCTCCTGCTTAAATACAGCGGAGAAAAGGGAGGGAGAGTGCAACTGATCACAGCGACATCTAAAACTTGATTCAATCACGAGAAAGATATGACCAGGAGAGATTTTGTTGATGCTAAAGACAGGAGACAAACCAGTGAATTTGATCATTGTTGAGTGGGGACAGGGTGTCAGGGAATCCAATAGTTCTTCTTGCTGGAAGAATCAGTGGAAAATAGGCACGAGCCATACGCGGAGTACAGGTTCTCCTTTCATTCGGTGCCTCGAGGAAAGGTAAGTTTGAACTTTGAGATTTTTTTAACAATTTTTTTTTTGCTTCAAAAACGAACTTTTCAAGGAAATATACTGGGTAGGTTTTGAACTAGTTCCAAACAAACATTGAGCAACATTATTGAAACTAAACTGATATACATTGGATCGGTAAAATTGCTATATTGATACTTAACATTAATGTTTGGTCTCCAGATCGACTTTAAACAGGATTCGTTTTTAAATCTCATAGGATTTGAATTAAAATCCTTTGAGATTACCAAAAATTGTCTGGATTTATGAAATGAATAAGTGTAGATTGACAAGCTTACTTTAGTTTAATAGGCAAAGATATTTACCTGTGAACCAGCTAGGTGACATACTGAATCTGCTTTCTCATTGATGTGACTTGGAATACCATTAGCTTGTCATCCTGGTGTAAGTACATCCTCCTGGTCTTACTTGATATCTTCACCACTTATTGCCAAATTCATTAAATTCTTCCTCACTCGGAAAGGTTACTCTCGGTCTTAAATTTTCGTTATTATATTTCGAGTTTGATGATAACTCTAACACCTGTTTTCTGAGGTCTAAACTGCATGATTCTAAAATTAGAGACTTGGTACAATGTTATAACGATGACACTTTTCTTCGGGAGACGTGATTTATTTATCAACGATTTTAAAAACATTCTAAAGAATTTTATGGTCGGATTATTGCAATCGCATAATGGTATAATTTGCATGTCAACAAATGTATTAATACAGGAAGGATAGTTAACAATCTCGCGTTCATCTTTCTATGGAAAGAGTTGTAGTACAACAGTAAGTCAAATATGATTGGAAAAATGTTCTTGATTATTTATTTATGAAAATACAGTTGCCTAAGTAATATTTAAAACAAAGTTAATATTTGAAAGATAAAGACAAGTGTTAAAGGGTTGCAGAAGAGAATATAACGAATCTTGAACGTAGAAATATGCGTGATCGTTCTCAAGGGACATTCTCCTCTTCTCCTTCGTCGTCATCATTCTTCTTTTTTGTTTCTTCCTCTTTTACTATCCTTCGAATTGTTCATCTCCTTCTTTTCTGTTTCTTTTCTTCTTTGTCTTTTCTTCATCGGCATCTTAAGGATTCATGATTATTACTATACGATTATTTAACTTCCCTCGATTTCTTAAAATCTCGCTCTAAACCATTCTTGTTATCTGATTTGAAAGATTCGTTTACTCTGCGACGACGAACTTTCGTTTTCAAATATGGGTGCAAAGTATCCTTAACTACACCATGTATATCACACTATTGATCACAGATAATAAATAGAAATGAATCGAATTACACTTGACATATTTTATCAACTTTCAGGGTATGTTGCGCGATATAACCCAGCTAACCCATTCTTTATTTCAGTTTCAATTCCTGATCCATCATGAAGAAAATGTAACGTAACCCTTTTCCCGTGGAGGCAAACTGTCTTACAACTACCAGACAATAGTACATGAGCTCATTTTATCATTTGCAATAATGAATGACATGAAGCACTCATTAATTTACCGTCGGTATTTGCGTGATTGGTATTTGATATCTTTGTATATTGATATCAAAATTTTAGCATTGACATGATTATTACTTTGAAATGAAAATCTAATTATTGGCTTGATCAAAATAACGCACTCAATTTTGACAAAATTCTTGTCGTACCAAGATGTTTAAATCATCATCGAAACATTAAACGTTTAAAAATATATATTTATTAATAATAATAATAATAATTGAGATTTGTATAGCGCACTTTCCATCTTGATTAGATGCTCAAGGCGCTCCAGAGCAGAACAACAAAAACTATTTGCGTATAATGCATGTTATTGTTATCTAGAGCAAGATATTTTTCATTTGCTTACTGAATAGCAAATGTACAATTTCTTTCGCTGAAGTTTATAGCAGAGAGGGTGTCTGGCAACATTTTCTTTATGTCTGTTTCATTCTTGAATGACGTGGTGATGATTTGAATAACCGACAAAGGGTCTTACAGAGATTTATCTTGTCATCAAATTTCAAATGTTCCGAGAGAGGCTTAAATTATAAAAGAATTCAGAGCGATACATTCCCACATGAATATACGATTGACGCCAGAGTCCTTCTATTTTAGATTATCCGTAGTAAGAGAGTCACGGATGCCCCCATAGCAGGAATGTCGCTAGGTTATGCTTCTTCATGTTATCTACCCAAACTATTGCTGTTGGAGATACTGCTCCCCCCCCCCCCGCCGGTAACTTGAAAATTGGTTACTTGAACTTAAACTGTGTGTAGTTGCTTTCCTTTTGACGTTTTAGATAAAACTTAAATAGCAAACCAAGTTCCCGTTGCATGAAAATTACTAGTACGATCATTTTGCCGTCCATTGGTATCTTTCATGGAATCCTTTATTTTGATTGGCTGTTGATCATCGTTACCATGGTAGTTACCATTTGATAGCAAAGTTACCATAATAGTAAATTTTATGCAACGGGATCCAGATCATTGAACCAATTTAGATATTATTTCCGTTTACACCTGTAATTACGGTGTCATCAGTGATGAGTTGTAAACATCCGTTTGACCCTCTCGTGAGAGCTTTGAAGGAAATATCTCATAGTCTTTTATAATATGTAGTTCATCGTTAACTTACTCTTGAATCTGGTCAGAATGGACTTCATGTTTTTATCCTCTCATTATTGTATAGCAGATAAAATGCCTGCTTGGCCACATTTTAAATTTATAATTACTCTTCTGTTAGCATTACGTCAATAGCTGCTGCATATTGTGAATTAGTTCACATCTACTTTAGATGAGAGGAAATATTAATAGTGCTTCTCAGCCAATCAAAATCTATGAAAGCTCCCAGATCTGGCAACTTGTCGGACGAAAATGTTGATGAAACGCTCCCCAGATTTTATAGTGTGAAGATATGTTCACACTGTGGACACCTTTATACACAGTGTGTTTACATAGTGAACCACGTGAAAATGTGATGACTGAAATGCTCGAATTTAAGTGTGAAGCTGACCTGTATTCCACACTGAAAAAAATTATGGGGTAAACTGAGGGAAAATGTCTTACTTTTAAGGGGGGTTATTATATGAGGTTTGATATGTGTGTTTCACCATAGTCACATAATGTTAATCAAAGTATACATCAATGCTTAAGTGCTTTGAAGTGTTTATAAAATATGTATTACTTTCTGCTTGAAAACATACAGATTAAACGCCCTGAAACCTTGGAGTTTTGAGTGGGAAGTCTGTTCATTTCTTGTATAACAAGTATCATTTCTGAACTAATTGCGTGCTTGTTGATCATTTCTATGACAAAATAAAAGTTTATTCCAATAAGACCGGCGCTACGCCTCTCAAACACCAACCATGATTAAAATCAAATAAAGCAACTCTGGATATTAAAGGCGTATCCATGTAGATATCGGGTAAGAAGCTGAATGTTCTTGAAAACTTCACTGGCTATTGTTAAAGGCATACACTCAAAGCCTTTGATGGATTTCTTTTTATTGTCAAAGAGATTTGTTCTTTTGGTTGAACAGAAATGGATTTCTTTCTTCAAAAAAATACCTGCAGAGACATCTCAAAGAAATCTGTACATTTCAAAAAATTTGAAATAAAACACAAAATTGAGTAGAAAGAATCGTGTATGTTCATTACGTACAATATTAGGTAGAAATTGCATTTTCATGAATTATATTAAATCCAAAATTGCGTGAAATTCACACAAAATGCGACGTGGTTAACGGGGTTATGCAAAAAGTGCCTTTGAATGACATAATATAAGTTGAAGCTGAAAATTATCGATTTGAGCACAAAATTATGCATGCTGAGAACTCTGCAATATGGGTTTAAGCAGGGGCCGTGGAACGGTTTTCAAAGTGGGGGGCTGACCATGCAAAAAATCACAATCCTATGGTCATTTTTACGTTTTTGTACACGGTTTTGGAAAAAAGTGGGGGGCTGAAGCCTTCCCAGCCCCCCCCCCCCCGCTTCCGCGGCCCCTGTTAAGTTGCTTTGTTATCATCATTATCATCCCCTGATTAATAGAATAGTATCTAGCAAACTCACCTAGATCTGTAGTGTCATCATACTCAATCTCAGAATTCAACATAATTCAGTTAGTCATTGGGAGTAATTCAATGACATACTATTCTAGATCTTTGTTTGATTGCTGTTCTTTCTTTTGGGTTCTCATCCCGCTACCTTTTTTTCATTTCATCAATATATACACTCTTAGAAATATTCGGCAACATACTGTTAAAACTTTATCCAATTCTGGGTAGTTTTAAACCAAATGTCTGCTTTGGGTGAAAAGTACACAGTATTGGTTGAAAACTACCCAGAGTTGGATAAACCTTTTAACCAATTGTTATGTGGAAATTATGTTGCCCAACATTTTAAGAGTGTACGACTTAACAGATATATATCATGTTTGTACTAGACAGACTAAATAATTTTTTTACCCTCTCAAGGAACCGTTCGCTGTCACGAGACGGTCTTCCTAGAGCAGAGTTTTCTTATAAAAAGATCCGATTCATCATATTAGCTTTCAGTGCTCGTAGCTTTAACATGATGACTTCCATCGTCAACGACTTCCCACCTCAGGAATTATAGCATTATTGAATTCGTATTGATTTGATCTTGTATTGCCAATAAAGTTGATCGAGTTTCGTCAATGCATACTGCTCTGTCTCTCAAAGCTTCACATTCTTTTATATTTCCACAGAGCAGGTGCTGTAGCTTCGGTTCTGTGAGAAAGTATATATTTCGTACCTCCTTTTTTTCGAGTCTGCTCCAGGGTACCAACCAGATTACAAGGCCAAGATTTGGTAACCTTCAGAATTGTGAAATGAGATTCTATCTAATTCACATAGTTCAAAGGATCACACGGCTTTTAAGATTGAAGAAAGAGCATAATATCTTTAATACGATTATGAAAATAGCCAGATTCGTCGCGGCAATAGAATTAGTCTCGCTGCATCCATTTTTGGTTAACACTTTGAAAGAAATATCTGCGCGTGGACTTGTGCTCCTGCCACGAAGCAATTATCATCTGTGCTCAACGTCGAGTGGTGCCTTGGATATTATCATGATATTAATCGATCTATTTATTTCGTAAAGTAAAGTGGGATTGAGATACTGCCAAAGGTAAGAACATATTCAACAATTCCATACAAAATCCTACCAGGCTCTCTTCTATCGAGTGTGGTCAAATTCATTGGTTGTTTTGTAATGAGATGGGATTCAAAACCCCATCTTCAAAGATTTGAATAATCAATCGTAGCTATTCATATCCCTTAATTTTCTTTTCACCAATATGTAAAAAAACAATCCTGGAATTATCCAAGCTTATCAAGATGTCCGTACACAATGCACATGCTTTTTTTTCTTTTCCAAACAAAGATTGCAGAAGATCATATTAGTAATCATGATGTCAATTACATATTGACAGTAAAAGCAGAGCTACTGATGTGAATTCTTGATGATCTGCAGTTCGGAAAATAACATATAAAGGCCTACAAGACCATTTCATATCTACCAATAGCAAATGCTTTCCACATATTGTGAAAGATGCACGATTGAAACTTCGCCAAGGTTACGACCTCTTAGAACACCAAGTGATCGCTCTTAATACTCATATTCCCAGGGCTCACCCTTCCCATTTCTTATTCATTATGTGTTTCATTTCAACCAGTTGAATAGTTCCCCATTTCAATGGACGAAGGCGTTGACTATAGAATCCATTCTATGTCCAAAATATTAAGAAAGCATTCCACTTGTATTTTCTTATATTAAGATGCAGGAATATTCAACCTTCATTGAATTTGTATACATATAGACGCAGCTGAGGTAAAAAAAAAATCATACACAAGTACACATACACCCACACATACGAACAGCGTACACGCACGTAATAAAGTAATAGATTGTCATATCAACAATGATAACGTCTACCCAGGGTAGCCGCCATAGCTGCTCTTATGAACTGTTCTCCCAGCGGGCCCTGCAGTACATAGAGTGTTATTAATTTCCATTCTGAATTGCAGAGTGCAAGGTCAGTGGGTCCAATTTATAAGGTATGACTTGGCCATGGATTGAACTTTGAAGCCACGACCCGCCCTTCATGAGGCAGGTGCCTAACAGATTAATACTTTATTAACAAATACAAATTAATTGTACATGTATACATATAAACAAATACAAATCAAATATGAACTACAGATAAATTACAAAATATGTACAATAATATCAACAAAAGCTTGTTTTGAAATGAGGGGATCAACTAAAAAGTACTGCTTGTAGAGCGTTGATCCCCTCACATATTGTATTAAACAATGAAAAATTGAGGACTCATTCGCATGTGTAGGTGTAAGAATATAAAAATGTTGAGAAAGAATGATAGGAATAAAATAGAATGATGATTAATGGTGAGAAATGATGATAAGATGGTAGAAATACGGAACGTTACTTTGAACAAAAGAGAAAACAGAGACATGATGAAGAATGAAGGGAAGAGAGAAGGAATAAAATTACCGAATTGGGGGGGGGGGCGAGAGAGGGAGAGGGGGAGAGAGAGACACACACGCACACACACAGATGGATAGAAAGAAAGGGTGTGAGACAGAGGGGGAGAACAAAGATAGTGCAAACGTGGATAAAAGAGAGCGTGACTAAGCGTGCTTAGATGGTCATCAGAGCAAAGTTTCAAGGATGGACATTAAATACAAAAACCTGTTGTATCAAACACTAAAGACATACAAACTAATCAATTACTTTTGTAAGATAGTAACAGAAATACTTAAAGGAGTGGGTCTGTTGAATATCTTTATGGAGAGAATTCAAAAATTTTGGGCCGGTAAAAATAAAAGCATTTTGAGCAAAAAGAGTTCGTAGCATAGGTAGAGGAAAGTTGTCGCCGTGCCTGGTAGGATACCAATGATAATTATTATTAAAAAAAAAACATATCGGGGAATGCCGAAGGAACCATCTTGTTCTTATACATGCACATAAACTGTCCTAGTTGGAAGTTTAAAAATTTAATAATCAAGGAAGAGCGGATCTGTGCGAGAACAGGTGTGTGAGAATGAAATAATAAAAAGGGCTTTCTTTTGTAATAATGATATTTTGTTGAGTAAATTTTGGTGTGTATTGCTTCAAACAAGGATCCTATGGTTGGTAATTATATGGTAAGATAAGAGAAGAATACAATATCAGTAGAGAGGTAACAAGAATAAATGTTTTTACTTATTTCTATACCTCTATTACGAGATATTGTTAGCATTGCCAGGAGAGTTTTTTATATACATGAACACCGGTCCAAAAAATTGAATTAACCAGACAATTTCCAACCGAAAATCTTCAATAAAATTGTCAAGAGGCAACGAATCTAAATTATTACAAAATAAAATGTATTCAGTTCTTTAAGGTTAATTGATAATTTGTTAGCTCTGATCCTATTCAAAGTTTAAGGTAATTCAGAGTGTATTATTTCAACAAGGGTGAGCGGATCATTGTGAGAGAAAAACAAATATTTTTGTCATCAGCAAAAATAATGAAAGATAAAACAGATGCTCTGCTAAAAACACAAGCGTAGCCCGTATAATTCATTCTTGATCATGGCATAAATTGAAATTGTGTGTTGTTAAGCAATAGCGAAAAATATCAAGATTTTTATATTATTCTCCATTTACAAAGAACAAACAATGCTATGATACGATGCCCCCATCATTTTTTAAATGTACATAATGTCTCATGAAGTATTTTACGTAGTATAATTACATTTGTTCAATGTTTTTTTTTCAAAATTGTTTATTTTTCACTGTTTATAGCGTCAACTACTATTTATGATCGCAAATATGGTATATTACAAAGCGGTCACCTTGCTTACGTGAAAAGGATGAGAAAATAAGACTCAGTTTTATTGATATAGGCCTAAATCTAAAGAGGGGTGATGTGAACCTTCATCACTTGAAAAGTATTTTCAATTCAATTCATTTATTTTCAATTCCGATAAAAAGAAATGTACAGAGAAATATATGTGGGCATAATAACAGATTGTCAATACAAAAAGAGACATTATAAAGATATACATGTAAACATGCTTATATTTCATAAAGTGATACAGAGATTTCAAGAAAACAATGGAATTGAGGAATATACTGCAAGAAAACATTATTTTTTGTCGAGGCAGTAATTCTACGAGAGAAAGTCATAGAATTTAATAATTTAAAACATTCTTTAGAAAGGAATATGAGAGGAAAATTGAAATACATTAATATACATATAAATACATTACAAATACAAAGCAAGGATTTTGGTCAAATAATCCAAATCGTGAGATAAAAGATATAATTTGAGTCTTCGTTCGAATACATTTGGAGAAGGGGAAACAAGAAAAGATGACGGACGGGAGTTCCAGAAAGATGGGCCTGAGTGCCTTATGGATTGTAACATTAACTCTTTATTGACTTTACCAATAGATAATTTAGAAGAACTTCTTGTATTATAAGACTGAATACTACTATTAAGAGAAAACATGTTATTTAATGCATGTGGAAGGATTTGTTTGTGATATTTAAACAGGAAAATCATTGTGCAATATTTATTGAGTAGGTATATATTCAAAACGTTAAGAGATATAAAAATAGGTTTTGATGGGGCTCTAAATTCTGCATGGGTACATATTCTTAAGATTCTCTTTTGTAATTTATAGATACCCTGTAAATGTGATTTATAAGTATTGCCCCAGACACTATTGCAATGAGTTAAGTGGGGTAGGATAAGTAGTTCCTTGATTAGAATTATTAAACATGTTTTCAAATTATTATACAATACTATTATATAATAATTTGAAAAAATGTTTCATAATTCTAATCAAGGAACTACTTGATATTATTTATCCTTGGTCAATCCTAAGTAGGCCATCAACCAGGCTCCTACTCCAATCTTCTTGCCATTAAGATGTCTCCTCAAACAAATTTTCTTACCTGTTATTTGCTTTTCAAAATGTATTTGAGGACTTTGATCCTTTGAATGTTTAACACAGATCATTTTGCCCCGTAGATACTAGGAATCATCACCATCATTGGAATATACTTACGTCAATAAGGTACTTATGCAATTTGTAGAGTCATATCAAATTTTAAAACATATGACAGTTCAGATGACAAGTATTCACATACGGTATGTTGTAACAGCTTGGATGAAGCTCTTTAAAGGGTTTTAATTCCTGGTAAAATTTCATAATAAAATTGGCGTTAAATATAATCAGATTTCGGGGGAAAATACATATTGGAGATATCAAATAATTTAGCATTTAAGAATTCCTTTATGGACACGATCTGCCTATACCGGCATACAGTCGTGTCTAAACAGAAGCAATATCTATGTGGTCATCTTGCTTCCGTCGGAATCTTCCAAAATGAGATGGAAGTTAGATGCTATACTTTGGTATTATCTTCGTCGAATAGACCGACACACACAAGACAATGGTATCATAGTTACGTCTACTAACAATTTCATACTTTCTGCTCGATGAGGATAAAAATCGATTTCATTCATAATTAGGTATATCACATAGTAAGATTTCTTACTGGTTTCATTCAGACCAGGGAAAATGAAATTCGGTTGACCCAGTTGTTCATCAATTTTATCTGTCGTGAAGAGTCAAAAGACCGAGAGGACCTGGTATTGAACGGTATAACGTTTTTCAAGGTTAAAATGAATACAGAAGAGTAATGCGACAGTGACATCGGGGAAACCGACTCCAGACCGATCAAAGCTATGACGTTATTTCTAGTGACATACCAACGATCGGTTTGGAGTTGATTACATTGGTGTAACTGTAACATTGGGTAGAGAATATACTCTTATGCCTGCTGTTTCATGAATGCCCTGCTACTACCGTATCATATCCACAATCTGGCTGTAAAGATAATAATAATGATATTGGTATATTTACCCAGGGAAGCCACTTCAGTTCTGAAAACTGTTCTCCCAGCGGGCCCTGTTATTATTATTACACAGTAAAAAAATATACAACGCTGTTTACTAAATGAACCTTACAGTAATTGTTTAAACAGTTTAAACAATTGTTTACATGTTAAGCAACAAAGTTTAATTTTCAATATATAATCTTCAATGAATTAAACATGATTGTTTAAAGAGAAAGAACGGGGCAATGATGCTTGATGTTGTATGCATCAACACGTTAGGGCTAAAACTGACTCAGAGGTCCAAACTTAAACTTTGATCTCAAGACTTAAAATCGCATCTGATTTACACGTCATTAAAAAGCCAATTCAACAAGCGCGCACAGGCAGAGAGAAGAGTGAAGAGAAAGTTGTTATATCGAGGGATGAGTGCGTGTGCGGGTGTTTACTTATGTAACTTATAATTATATGATGTTCTTCTTTCAGATTCTGTCTGACCTTTCTATTTCTCTCTTTCTGTCTTTCTCCCTCCTCTCTCTCTATCTCCCTGTTGCTCTTTCCTACTCTCTCGTCTATTATGATCGCCATCATGTCACTTTTTTTTGTTACACATAATTCTTATAATATTTGTAATCTGCAATCTATTGTTTACTTGTGGGTCTTTTTTCCTCCTTCATTCCTTTTTCCCTCTTTCCTTTATTTTTGCTACATCCCCTCTCTATTCTCACCTTTTCACATGCTTACTCTTGCCATGCTTGCTCCCCTTCCTCCTCACCTGCTTTTTTAAAATATATATATATAAATTAAATCTGTCTTATTACATGCATCTGCTCATTCTATTTCTTTTTATACTATAATTGCATTTTAAACATATTTTATATATTTTTTTTCTTCTTTAATGGTCACTGCATGTTATGTATTTATTTATTTCTCTGTTATGTATTTTTATGTATTAAACTCACATTGTTAGTCTTTGGACTTTTTGATGAGTATTGTTTAATAAAACCGAATTGAATTTGAATAAATCTGAATTTGTTTGGGTGAGCAAGGGTGTGTTTGAATGGGTGTTGAGTGTTTGTGTATGAAGAGCGCACGTTAACAAATTTGCAGTCACACTAAATGATTCCGAGCCAGACCTTTAAAAACGATCACGTTATTTTCTGTGTAATACCATCATGACCATCTGTCGATTGGAAGTCGGCTTTGTTAGTATGACTAAACATACAGTAGAAAGCAGTGAAGTCTTGAAGCAGAAGAGTATAGGGAAAGAAATTGATACAAGGCAGAAATGAAACGAACAAAGAATTACAGAGGTACTTTTGGGGTCTCCTACAGTGACGTTTTCTTACGTCTTGAAATTTAAAGCTAAAATTCTGATGGAAGGTTTTGATAAATCAAATACATAAAAGTTCAGGGGGATTCAGAGCATTATCCTCATTTCCATGGAGAATGGTTATTGATATAGCAAACAAGGCGAACTAGGTTATTTTATAGCAGCACTGCAGGCTAATAAACGAGGGGACCTGTATTATCGACCAAGATATCTTCTGCAGTTTACGTGCTGTTTAGTTATCGCCTAATAAAGGGGAAACCGCGACCGATATTTCTCAATTTTGATCGAGATCTCGATCGATTTTTGTGTGTGCCAAGATTCTCGCGTGTTTAACTCTTCTTCCTTCGCCCCTGTCTTTTTCGTGATCAGACCATTCAAGCTTTTTGAGTGGCATGTTAGAAATTTTATCATCCTTTATCTTGCTCAATATTTTCTTATTTTTTAAGCGAATCACTGTCCCAGATATAGGAGACATTACATTCTTGTCAATTATGAAATATATGTGGAGCTAAATTAGCAGCTAATGTATCAAATGATTTCTTATATGAGAGAAACAAGTAATGAAAATATCGCTTATGTGTCTTTCAAAAGTGACATTTTGGGATTGGGATTTTCAAGGCCTACTTCTGCTTTCTGGCCATCGTATTGTACTTTACACTGTACTCTTATTCACTGAATAATGGAATATCTGCAGGCAATTCAACACGATGAAGTACAAAACCTATCCTAGGTTATTTTCAGGATTTTGATGCATTTGATAGTGTCTTAAACTAGGATGGTTTGATGTATTAGATTATTATCTCCAATTACCGAAATACTAATTTCAAAAACACCAAGAGTCCTTGTTTAACGTTATTTCATAAAAAGACACATGATCATGAGATTAAGAAGATAGAGGAGATATGCCAGCATTCTACCACTTACCCTTGTCGACCAACATTTATATTTATGCTACATGAGAAATAACCTTTTATGATTACTTTGTGAAAGTCAATCTCTTTTGTTCGATGTCCATGTTTTATAGCACCATTTCGTTTCTGTCTATTTAGATTTAACTATTCCTTGAGGTCAGAATAATATTGATTTGAATCATTACGATATTAAAAAGAATCAACTCAAGGAAAATTCAACAAAAGAAATTTCATTGTTCCTAGAAATAAAGGTTCTTAATTAAGATACAAAAGGTGGTAATTGCATAACATGAACGTTCACGGCATTTAAGTGTATATCAGAACTTCTTCTTTTTGAACGATGATCTGGCGGTAATGCCACTTTAAACACCGGGGTTGTGACAGTTAGATGTCATTTCATATTAAAGATACAAACGATTCAGTATTGATGTAATGAGAACTGGGATTTGAGGGACTGTAAGCTCGCCATCGTGCACGGGGAAAGTCTTCCATCAATTATACATTACTTTACTTATATTGTGAAAATCGGAATTTAACGAAACGTGGGAATTGGGAAATGTCTCGTTGCCTTAGGTGCAGAGCATTGTCCCACCTGTCTTTGATTGGGGATACCTACACTCTTAATGCCATCGCAAAGGCTGGATGTGTAAGTATTTTCCTCTTCAATTCCTCCTCAATAATTGGTTGGAATATCATTAAAAAAATCATATGAAAATCTTTAATATGGAATATGTGCCTAAAAGAGATAATTCCCAGAATCTGAAGTTTTCTAGGTATATGTGTGATGAGTTAAAGAAAATTAATTGTGAACAGATTATCCCGTTCATGTGACTTCGGGCCTTTTCACACTTGAATTTCGAATCATCAATGTAATGATGATTGCTATTGTAATCGTGACTGTGATTAGCGTTCGTGATTCTAATCATGTTCTAGTTTGGTTTCACACGTGCTAAATATTCGTCATTAGCCGTATTTCTCACTGGAGTCATCATTCAAATAACGAGGTTTTTTTACCGTGTGAAAGGGCAGAATGATCAGTCATATTCTGGTTGATTATATTTTTCGGCAGTAAGAGTAAGACCAGTCAATCAAACGTATGAATAATTGAATTGAATTGAATTACTTGTACATCCGAAATTTTGTTACAAATACATGTATACACAAGACCCCTTAAAAGTCGACGAAAAGACAGTCATACGCTATATCTTAACCCCAACCTTTCCTAGATTTCCTACGAAATGAAAACGCGTGGCACGCCTGATCAGGGGCTTACGTATTAATAGGTTTTTTTGTTTTTTTTATAAAGGTTCAAAAGATAACATGTAAATGCAGCTCATAGATTTGACCTTCATTTAGTAAATGAAGGCTTCAAAAGATGCAGTTTAAGCATTTTGATAAACTTTCAGTATATCACGTGCATGAGTACTCGTGTTTTCTTTTGGAAATAAAAGTGAATTAGAATTTGAATTCGTGTGATTGGATTAAAACTTAGAATATTGCTTCTTGTTTTTTTTTCTTTGTAATTCCAGGAAGCCACTTTAAATGTACTGCGTCAGGAAATGATATACGACTTCGTAGGATCCTGGGAGATTATTTTAACACCTTGAGTGACGTTATATATTGATATATTAAGCGCATGCTTAAATCCTTAGTCACACCAGGAACGACTCCAAACCGACTGATGATATATCATTCGAAATAACATAATAGCTTTGATCGGTTTCGTTTTTGTGACTGGAGCATTGCAAAAACACTCGAGCAGATGAAGTGAAGCAAAGTCCAATGCATCCGTTTCGAATTTCCCGCAAGCTTTATAATAAATGTTTGCTTCGTAAAGCTTTGCGTTTCATTGGATAAAGTATATTATAAAAGAGAGAAAGTGCATTTCAAGTTTTGAAGTATAGTGTATTAAAAAAATTCTCTGAATTAGTCGTTAACACCTATTGTATATAAGTATAGTTTATTATTTGTCATTATTTCTCGATTTTTTTTCAGTAGATTTAACTTGTCTTTTGATTTACTTGATTTATTTGAGTTCAATATACATTTACAAAAATCAACGTATTGCTACCTTGCTTCGATTAAGTAAATCTAAGTCCTTATTAGGTAAAGATAATTATTACTTATAAAATCACGTTGAATGTACTTACACTTTTCAATCAACGCCTTGGTTAGATAATACCTGAATATTCATTAAGAGCAAGTAAAATGTTAATTTTTTTTAACAACTCTCATATCTATTTGTGTTTAAAATTGTTTTGGATTAGTATGTGTTCTTTTGTTGAATCAAAGAAAGACCAACATTAAATAGTCACTCATCAGAAAATTTCAGATTTCTTTTTAGGTTTTCGAAAAATGTTAATATTTTTCTCACTGTTTTATTTGTAAGGATGAACCGGTCGCGTATAAATATAAATGTCTGTACCTATCATGTACAGGTAAGTGACAGTGTATAAAGTCTAATATATTTGGATAAAAATATGTCCAAGATGAAAATGATGCCACTGAAAGTGGAACGATGGGGGAGCGGACTGTCGAATCACAAAAGTCCACTCCCCCATTTTTTTTTTTCAGTGATTGATTTATTTAATTGAATTAAGTTGTTGTGACTTAATTTACTTGAGTAAAATGGATGCAAAGAAAATAAGTTAATTTTACTTAAAACCGCCAAACTTATAAATACTTGAACAAAAATTAAGACAAGTTTTTGCCTCAATTTTATTGAGCAATTACAAATATTTTTTACAGTGTATAGGTTTCACGGTACTCCCTGTATCTTTCGTGGCAAAGTTGTGAAGACCAAGAAGAAAATTGTCATCTATAAAAAATTATGCTTTATCATAGAATTTATTGAGAGGTTTACAGTATGGGGGAGTGTGATATAAATTTGTGTCAATCGAATTTGTCTGGTGTGACAAAAATAAAGTTTAAAAAAAATGCATAAAGCATTTTATCGATTGTGGTTATTTTGCAATATGTTTAGACTAATTCATGGAGATGTTGGTGTAAGTTGCACAAACTTGGTAGACTTTATAGAATACCAGGTAATGTTCATATAATGTACGCATGAAATGTATAATTTCCGATGACTTTGTAATATCGCATGTCAATTGAATGCAGATACTTGATACAATATTGGTGTACGACCTTGGCCTTTAATTATTATCAGACACCAGGGAAGATGAATTATGCCCTATTCACATGTATCTCGTAACCTCACAAAAGCGTTTCAAACCAAATATTAATTATGCTGATGATATCCTACTGATTAATTTTCATGATAACGCTTTCACATGAATCTTATTTGTCACGCATGAACGGCCCTGAAAAGAACTGAAGTGTCAGTATTTTTTTACGTTGCTGTATCGAATCGATTAATGTATTTCAATTTCTAATGACCTTCCCAGATGTTCCTTCATGATTTTTTTTCTTATTTTTAGAAAAAGAAATAGCGATTAAAAAAATTGAGAAAAAGAAATTATATGACCTCCCTATTTCAACCATCATTGTACATCATATGCACTATGATTTATTGTTAGAATCTAGACAGAGCATGTAGATGCTACAAAGCTCAAATATCTAAAAAAAATTTTTTTTTTACAAAGAAGACACACGTCAGTGTGCATTGACGTACAATGAGAAACAGTTTTGAATACACATAGGTCTAAATGAGACATACAAAAAGGCACTGAGAAATAAAATACTATTTCAAGATATCACTGGACAATTTATGGAAGTCGATTCATCTGATATTGAAACTTGTCTACTTGAAAAATCAACGATAGTAGGGGAGGCTTTCAACTCTTTTAACGTCATAGTCTTCCCAAACATGTCAAAAGCACAGGAGAGAGCCGGGGACTATAAGCTAGATGAAGGTAAATAATGAATAGATTGAAAATACGAGAGAGACAAGATAAAGAGGAAGAGAGAGAGAGAGAGAGAGAGAGAGAGAGAGAGATGAGTAGATCAAGTGGAGGAAGTATGTGGCTGTGTCGATGTCTTGATCTACAGTCACACCAACGAAACCGTCTCCAGACCGATAACAAGCTATTACGTTATTACCAATGACATACTATCGGTATCGGTTTCGAGGCGGTTTCATTGATGTGAAAGTTTCATAAGGAAGTCAGCCATGGTTGGTCAGACTGAAGAGACGTCTGCCCGTAAACCACGTTTCGCCTTCACATAAAGTGTTTGATCTGCACCTCGTCACACCCACTCCACCGAGATAAAACTACTAATGTAAGCTGCTTGAGAGGTCGTTCTTGAAAGCTCTTGGTCTGATTCCAGTCCTTCCATTGACTTCAGAGAGATTATTCCCGAGTTAGCGGACTGATACTTTCTTGTGCTAAAGAGTGCATTAGTAATGTACTTTGCATGCTGACGACAGATCAAGTGAAACATTACCATGAATGTATCCATTACGACTCTGTCCAATTGGAAAGGCTATAATACATGGCATATGGTCCAAAGACTTTGACTCAAGGGTTTTTAGATGAAATTTTGATTCCGACTAGGTTTTAACCACGGCAAATATGGGTACTTCCTAAATTGTAATTGTTAATCAATTGAGATATAGTAGTAGTAGTTGTATTGGTAGAAATGGGAGTAGTAGAATTAGTAGTAGTAGTAGTAAAAGTATAGTATAGTAATACGAGTCATGGCAGTACTAGTAGTCGCAGTATTAGTAGTATAGTAGCGGTAGAACTAGTAGTATCATCAGTACGTAGTAGTCATTGAGTGCCCTTAGAACAGTAGGAATATCATTTTTATCAGTTTAATAAGCTGTTTGATAGTAAAGCAGGCGGTACTACCGATATAACTGATTTCTTCAGGCATGTATGCGATCTGTATGCAGTTGCATCCTTAAATGAAGATATTAGGCTTGGGCTTTAAAGACCCGGTTATAATTCTGTAGTGGCAAGATCTGTAAAATGTTTTGTTAGTTTTGTTTCTTTAATTTTCGTTTGTCCCGATGAGGCCTTTATCATTTTAGCTATCTGATGTACGATAACATATTAATGTACAAATGATGCTCTGATCAACGGACTAAATTCCGTATTTGGGATCGATCCACGATTAACCACCTGCAGGACTGACTTCCTCCAGCCAAGCATCCTAAAGCATATGAGCACGTGACCAAGGCACCTCTGGTTGAGTTGTCACCATAGTAATGCCTTGCGCCATCAAACATCAGTTCGATTTATTTTTCAAGAAGGTATACGAGCGCAAGGTGTTGGAGGTTCAAGGTTGGCTACACGGAATATCCTGGACGGTGTAATTAATCATTCATAGGTTAGAATCTAGGCTGAGTGGTGTCTTATGTTGATGGTCGGAAGCATCTCGTCACCCTTCAGGTAGCACCAAGGAGAAGTGTGCGAACATACTCTGTTGCGACGCCTTGCTAGAATAAAGCCTAGACCCTGAACAGGAGATTTCTTATTCAAACCCCTCCATACAGCCAGCGGATCGATGAAAGGGATTCTGTTTGAAGAAAAGGTTTTAAAAGGTTTTCTGTGACATGAAAGGAAGTGTTTGATGGGCAATTGTCCGTTTTAGTCGAGTCGCACACCGATGTGCACTCACTGCTTGACACCTTGATGAATACAGGTGAATTAGATGAAAGAATCATATCCATGGTGAGGCCTTGACAATGAGAGAAGAGAAAAGGGACTATCACATTGATTTGTGGATGCACGATTTAATGAAACATATCGATTCAATATCTCGAGATATTTAAATTCACCAGTCACATCGAGCCAACGTGATTTTTTTTCTATTCGGAACACGATTCGATTTATCAACATTATTCCCTCATCTTTAATTATCTTAACATGTAATGATAATGGCATACGTAAAAATATCTACCCGTGCATAAGGCATAGAAATATTTTTTTAATACCTGCCATTTTAGTAATGAAGCCTTCGCCTTAGCCACTGATAATCATACATGTCTATTTTATTCAAGAACTGGAAAATATTATACATCATTGTCTACTATTATCATATTTTATGGGTTTTCACATATTTTTGTCTTTAATTTACATAACATTCCCCTTCAGTCGATTGAAACTTGAATCTGTTCATTTCGGTCAACTTGATCTTAATCCGTGAGGACGATATCTCTCTAACCACTAAAACAGTACCGTTTTCCAAATTCAGGCCCTTGTTCGTATCAGTATATTTTGTTTCTTTGGAAAATTTTCAGAATAAAACATTATTTATAGGTAAAAGTGACATTGCAACTGCCCCTGTAGTTCCGAGGTTAAAAGCTTGATATTTCTTAAGCACGTGTGGTTGGAATCAGTAAAAACCCGTGCTAGAGATCCGGTTAAAGTTGCTGTTCCCCCATGCCAGAATATAACTAAAACAAAGGCAATAGTCGACATTGGTCAAAATTTTCATTTTTATTTTATTCTTTTTCAATTTATTTCATTTTATTTTGAATCTATTTTAATTCAATATTAATTCTAATCTTAATTTTTATTTTGATTATATTTTTAGTTTTAGTTTTAATGCTGTAACTTCTATCATTTGCGCGTAAAGTCGTGCTTATACCCTCAGCGTACCCACCAGAGCTATAGAAGCCATGGCCAACTGAGTGGTAGTTCCCTCTGATGTAGATCAAGGACACCTTTTTCAACTTTAAGAGCAAAGGTGGTCATCTTGGCATTAATCTAGAATACTGTACTTTCCCCATATGATTTGTAATTGATTATTATTGATCTTTTCAATCGAATAATGAATATATTCCTTAGTCTGTCATTCTTGGCTGGTGGGTAGCCTCTGAAGGCGTAAAATTTTACAACTCCTTATTCCAATGGAGGCAATACTTCTTTGAAACGTAACATGTCTCACCAAAGCTATAATCGTCGGATAACAGCTTATACTTTATCTTCTTTTGATGTGAACCGCTCTTGCCACGACTCTCCACGGATTGCATTGTTTTGTATAGCAGTCTTATTTCGTCATAATACGAATGTAGGTAAACTTGGAGGAGAGATATGCGAGTGAGTATGAGTGAGGTGAGTGGTGGGTGAAGGGTATGTGTGTGCGGGTGCACGTGTGTGTGTGCGTGGGTGAGGGTTTGTGATGGTGTATTTATTTGTGAAAATCGTTATTATTCTTCTATTCCACAAACTCGTGTCTCCTTCTACATGGTGACTCGATGGTGAAAGCAAACAGTTTGGAGTGCTTCGATTTCGGGTTGTCCGGGGCCAGGCTCTGCCTCTAATATACCCTCTCAGAGATGTAAATGGTCTTGAATTCTTGCGTTTCTACTCTGTCCCTCACAGCATGTACACATAGAGTTAATCTTTCTCCGCTCTGATTTCTATCTTTCTGCGAGGCTGAATCAACATCCTGAAGATAATTTGACCCATTTTGAAGATTATTCCTCCCTTCTCTTGGCTCCCATTGCGCTACCCTTTTAAAACCATTTTACACTACAGATGGGGCAAGATAAAAAGAAAAATTATATCGACATCTTTATTTCGTACCATTTCTAAAAGCTTCTTTTGGTTCCAACCTATTTACAGTGGAATATGAATCTGACCGATTTTCAGTCATTTAATCCTGATCCTTCGTTGAGTTACAGTCTAAATTACTTTGTAAGATCATCCACAAGAGACTACTAGGAATTGCAAAGAACATAAGCTACATGAACAATATCCCACGCTTTCTTGTAAGGTTTTGTAATCTTTTTAAACATATTGAGCTCGAAAAATGTTAGTAATAATATTGAAAGTAGGTCAAATTGCCTTGTTTTTTCCCCAGTGTTTATCACTATTACTATATTTCATGATGGATTGTACATTTACATGATCTACATATGTCTGGAAATGAATGAAGTTAGATGGACAAAATATCCCCTTATCGTTTCCATTGCTAAATGTAATCAAAAATACCCCGAGAATATCCAAAATGGCGGACGTGTTTTAGGGGTTGCTGTTCCAGGTATTTGTACAAACATTATTTGTTACCAAGCTCACGATCACATCCTTTAGTAAGAAATTTAGATCATTCAACAACTTTAAAGTGATCCCGAAACAGGAATCAAGTTAAAGTGAAAGACAGCGAAAAAACAGAGGGGATGTCAAAAAAGAAAGAAAGCAGATAACATGAAACATGCAGGTAGAGTGCAGTGAAAGTGGAAAATTGCTCATACTCAAGAGCCAAAATTTAATAACATTTGTGTTGACTAGACAGGAAATTTCTTGATCTTTCTCGACGACATTGACTAGACCAAATTTCGCGCTTGACATCAACGTGTTTCAACTTAACGCGAATGCCGTCAGCCAGTGTAAATCGGCTGTCCCTTACATACGTAATAGTCACACACTCGAAAATCCTCACCCACACTGACACACACACCCCACACACACACATACACATAGATGTATCGGTAACCGTTTATCTTACTCTTTATATCTGGCTCCAGCTTCAGATCCAGATAATGGTGAAGCTTTGTTATTGGTGTTGCGTTTTACAGAACGGGTAGGTACTCACAGGAGAAATGCCCCGTTAAGTATATAATGACACCTCCCTCCCCCGCCCGAGGATTGGAGGTAAGGTGGGAATCTATACTAACTGTTCCTATTCCCTGAATATAGCATTAAAGCGAATCAATGATGGTACTGTCTTTGGCAGTGTGGTTCCTTGTGCGCATTCGATCGATTTGACGTCCACATAACCAAGTACAAACGGAAGTAGGTAATGTGCCGTTGTTTCATCAAGGTCGTGATATCTTCATTCTTCTTGAATCTTCAGGGCTTCAAATCATTGATCCAAACTTTTGAGTCCGTGAAAGTCAAATTCAAATTGTTGTTTATAAACCACGAAAACGTCACTGTCTCAATTTGGCATTGCGTACATTTGTACGTTCTTGTACGGCGAATCCCTGATACATGTGAGGACTTCTATGTTACATTTTCAGCCAATCAGAGACATGTACCCTGCAAGGCACTGTGCATAATTATGGTACCCTGACAAAGTAGGTATAACCTGCTTTTATATGTATGTTTTTTTTCTTGAAGAAGACAGAAAAACACTTGTTGAAACGTCAAGTTTGAGTGGCAAAGGACCAACAAAAGAATACATAATGCACCGGAAAATTTCTACACTTTTTCTACGCCATGGAAACCTTCGGAAGTTACAATAGCCAAACCTTTCTGTTATATTTTGATTTGATAAGCTTTTTTGCTTGTTTTGTTTTTAAACTAAGGAGATTAATACCCATTCACCCGAAGCATTTTATCAGAGACAAAACTACACTTATACCAGCTACTTTATAGCTTTCTCTATTTTTTGTTAGGAATTCAGCCTTGACCATGCTATTTTTTTCATCTTTTTTCTTTTACCATTTAAAGGACGACATGCTTTCTCATATACAACTGGTCAGGTTGTAACCTTAATTGGAAATATAGAAATATTCATAATGTATATTTGTTCCTTGCTATTTCTCTTGAATTATTTTAAATCTGTCATTTGAGAGGCACAAAGAAACGATGGAAATAAATATGGTAATCGTATCAAGTGGCTTGTTTGTCGCCACGTAGAATGGTTATATCGAATTAGATACTTAAGATACAGAAAGCTAGTCCAGACGACTTCCTGATCTTTGCCGCTGCCATAAAGAATGTCTGTGTGTACCCGTTGACAAGTTACGGTCCAACATCGATCCGTAACTTTAGCTGAATCAGAAACAGAATCGCCTTTCAGCTGAAAGGGGAACTGAACGGGTGACGACCTGGTCGATACCGGGAAGCTACAATGTTTCCGTTATCTATTTCAACTGAAATGTAGACCAGTTGTATTTCTATATACTGAACTCTTTGAGGTCGAAAGGAAAGTTCCATGTGCTCTTGACATGATTGCGTTGTTCTTTGTTTATGTAGAAGTGCAGTGGTGAATTGCCTTTAGAAAGCAGCAGTTTGAGTAAAGTCATCCGTTCTCGAAATCCACTCTAGCTTTTTTCCAATCTTGACATCACTGTATGAAATTATAATTTTCAGAAAGAATGCAATGATCTGAAATTGAGACATAAACTCTTATGTTTATGGAAATTGTATAATTTCTGTGATCCAAATAGTAAAAAAAAGATGATTAATTTTATATTATTTTTTAAATGAAATAATAAGCACGATTCGTGAGAAATTAGTTGGATGATCTCATCGATGTTAGACAATGGGCTGTCATCGACTGGTCACTATCCACACGTATTCTATTGGCAGAAATCTTTTGTCACGGTAGGGAATGTTATGTTGCTCTTTCGATGCATGCTGCAGCACTGATAAATATTAAATCATCTCTATATTATACTCCTACTCACTTTGGCTTTTTAGATATGTGCACATATTTCTTTTCATCGCAGCTGGTGATTTTAAATCGAAATATGATATTGTGGAATACTGACTGTGAATGATTGATGATAATAATACGCCAAAGAAAAAAAAAATTCGAAATCGGCGTCTCAGCATTGACGCAATATAGATCGAAAAGTCACTTCATTAATCCTTTCATCCCTTTAATCCCTTTGTTTTCGCTGAAAGAAGCAAACAAGATTAAAGACGAAGTTCCACTTACTTTTTTTTTCAAAACAGTGATAGGCACATCTTTTTTTTTACCCATGGTCTATTCTTTTTGTATTGTAATATATTCAAATGTTTCAAAATATTCGTGTAATATTAAAAAAGGATAAGTTAGTTTAGATTGAACAAAAATATATCACATATATTTCATATAATAGAGTAATAAAAAAAAGATATCGTAATGTATGCAGACCGCCGCTACTTTTTTCGGCAAAGTCTCATAGGATTTAAGATAACATAGTCTCTTAAATATCATTATGTATATTTTACCCGTTATAATAGAGCCTATTCATTCTTCCCCACGCTGTAAAAACTGTGGTGTAAAAACTGACATTAGTTGATGTTAATAGAGGACCCTGAGGTGTTAAAATTACACCCTAGAGATTGTACACCAAATAGTGTAAATGCAACTACCATGTTGTAATAACACCCATAGGTGTTATACTAACACTGTCAGTTTAACGCCGATGTAAAGTAACTGGTGTAGTCATCTATGTACACTGGTTAACACCAGTTTTTGCTGTGCAGGCGCGTATATAATGGTAATAGTCGGTATCGGCATTGCATCACGGCGATAGGAAATTATGTTATATATAAGATATCAAATTTATTATCATCACCCATGATAAACAAAACCCTTTTAAACTTTAAATCCACTACATTAATTTTATGCACATATATTTTGTGTATTCCATCTCAATTCATTTTCTCTTAGAAGAGAGGATTGCCGAAAGTCCGCCAAAAGTCCTTGCCGAAAGTCCGCCAAAAATAATCAAGTTATGGACTCTCATACTGTTAGTTTTGTACTGTTTCACGTTAGAATCTTTCCCATATGAAGCATGTTATATAAATTCCATAAAATGCAATTTTGCGCAGAAAATTGAAAACGGATTTACCTGTTCATTCAATATAATGTTCAGTCATGATAAATCATAAAAGTTGGTGATTTGTAGATTTCTTATTTTTTTGCGTGACAAATGGACAAATTCCTGTCATCAAAAATTCAATTCTTGATATCAAGTAATATAATTCTTGATATTGTGAATTGTATTTCTTAATATCACGAAATTGGAATAAATGTTAAAATAGTTGCCAATACTGCCGCGTCGTTCAGCGAAAACTCGCTAATGTTTGAAATCAAGGAATGAATGTGACTTTATGACTTCAAGCGAACAGGAGAAAGAGGTAGGTTCATTGCCCCAATAACACAGGCAATAAAGAGATGGAAACAGCTTGCAAGAAGAGTGCAATAACACCTCAAAGTCGCCTTACCACTTGTAAGTTCAGTCTTTGAGAAACGGTCCTATTTTTAGAAAACATCACTTTACTGCCAAATTCGTAACGTTGAAGTCAAACTTGTTTGGGGACATTTCTCCCCGAGAGGTAAAACTGATGAAATTGAAATGAATCAGCATGGGAAACGTTCTTAACATGTGCAGCACGTTTCTAAATAGTCAATAAAAAATATTCCTTCCTACTCCACGTGTTGCACCACTGTGCGGAAGCAAGGTTTTTGCCAAAGCTAATTCACCTCTTTTAGTTGGAAATGAAAGTCCGCTAAATTTAGTTTACCTATTCAGATTTTGTATGGATATCCAAGAATAATCAACTAATATCCAGGTACAGTGTTACAGGTAAACAAAATAATGAGTTTGTACATGGATATACGATGTAAGTTTATTTTGACCGAGCTTGGGGTAAAGTACTTCTTAGTCTATTTTGCATGATACCTTGTTTATATGAGCAATCTCTTTGAGTTAAAGTTATATTAGAGTCAGTTTCCAAGGCCCCTTCCTTCTTAACGTGATCAAGTGTTCCCAGGGGAGGCATCGGTGGGTATTAACTAGAACTGCCTCCATCACAGGTAACTATGGCTGTTTTAAGGATATAAATGCAGAGTCTGACATTATTCGCCAGTCCTTGGTTTTAATTACGGTTGTCCCAATTTATCGATGATTTGATTCTCTTCTAACTTGCTTATAAGCCAAAGTCACACCAACGAAAACGACTTCAGACCGACCAATGGCACGTTGGCATATCATTGGAAATAATGTAGTACTCTTGATCGATCTCGGGTCGGCTTTGATGGTGTGACTGTGGTATTGGCGTCCTCCTAAAAAGCGTTCACTGGTTCGTGTTGAAGGAATAGACCGAATTAAGATTCTTAATTTGAGGAAAGAGGGTAAAATCGGAACCCGCGACAGAGTCGGCAATGAGATTATAATCGAAAGAAAATACAGATTTTACGTGGCTGAGTACACATCGCAGCACTTTTCTGTACTCTTTAATCAGTTTAAAACTATACTACCCTACACCAAAAATCCAATTTCTGTCTGTATGTCTGCTTCCCTGTGTGTGTGGGTGTCTGTCTGTCTCTCTCTCTCTCTCTCTCTCTCTATCTGATTAATTAATTGTATGAATTGTGCCATCAAATCAATCAAAGAAGTGGCAGCAGGGAAAAATGCAACATTTCACTTTCAAACTACTTGTTTTATGATTACATGTTTGCGATTTGTGATAATGTAGCCTATATTTGGATCAGTGATAGCAAATTTGTGTACATATTAAATGGCCCTGAAATTTGTTGATATGAAATGATGTTAAATTCTTCTCGGCAAGAAGCCGGAAATGGCGGGCGGCTAACATGATAAATGCGGACTTAGGGATCATCGCTCCATAAAAGTCCATTCATACTAAAGCAGCTCGGATTTCGATTTCTTTCTTTCGACCCCTCTGGATCCTGCCGATTGCTCCGTTTTGGATCATTTCCGTTGTAAGTGGACAACCCTTTGCGCCCTTTTAGGAGCATACCGACAGCAATGCTGTGCGGCCTAAACGGACGTCATCCCCAATCACTCGGCTATTAGATTATCACCTATTCGATGAAGAGACGCCAGCTAAATGCGCTTAGGGGAAAGGAAACGGTGCTGTAGTGATGCAGAATTAGCTTAAAAGATCAGCGGCATGTTCAGATTAAAGATACCGACGGGACAGCCTGGTTCTTCTATTGGGACTACTCCATCCCACTCCTTTATTAAACAGCGCGCTTGCATTATGTCATTCTACATAGGGGATAATAAACCGCAACCTCGGTGAACTTTCTAGCAAAATTAACTCATGATGTGCACGCCCCATGGCTCTTTTAATTAATTCATATGAAATTGTGTCATTTTCTATATCCAGCAATTTGAAGACTTAGCCCGGCATTAGATACAATTGTATCTTGTCGTTATAATTTATCATTATAACTTCGTCGTCTACATCATTGGTGGATATGTTTATATTTGGTGCTTACAATTTAACTTGTCTATTTGCAAATATCCTTCTAGAGTGATAAACAAATCATCCATGTAAAAAAAAAAATATGTATATATATATATATATATTGATGCTCACAGAAAAGGAAATCAACTGCAAACCTGGATAATTGCTTATCAGACAGAATCATACGAGGAATTAAGCAGTTTATTTTATCCAAATCAACAAATGATAAAGTCATATGATGTTTAGAAACCCTGCTTATTTCAAGCTTTATGAGCCTGTTTGTGTAGAGCTGAAAAAGGGCACTTAACGTGTCAATCACGATAAATTAATGAAAGTCTCGGGAACTTGTATTACTGCACGTATACATTATTTAAAAACACTATTTCTGGATACGAAGAGAAATACAATAGAGTCGATACATTTTGTGAATATCTCTTTCCTTGGGGAAAAATATCTAAGGAATGTGAACAGTTTCCGCCAGCGCTGTTCTATTAACAAATTTAAAATTGAAATCCTGGTATCACGAACGGAATATGACATTCCATAAGGAAGTAGAAAAAGTGTATTCATATTTTGACGACATTCTTAATAAACCGTTCGATCACACGATTTGAAAACAAGAAAATTTTATTTCTTGAAAATATTCATTCATGAAAGCGAATCTACAATAGGAAAGGGAAGAGAGGAGCTATTGGACGGAGGAGGTGTAAATTTCTCCTTATATTGCCACCTATGGCGTTTAAGTGAGACGAAGAAAATAAATTCTGGCGTATAAAGTTTGAAAAGCAGGCTATCAAGTCCCTATAACATCAGTTTGTTAGATGTTATTGTATTTTCCTCTAATAATTGATCGAGCAATCAAAGTAAATAGCTCGCTAGTGGCATTACGATCGATCCGATTGCTTTCATCTGTCAAATAATAAACTTCACATTTGAAGTGCTGTCAAAATAAACACATTCCCCCGCTGGCAATGTGTAATGTGAACGCCTTCCCTATTCTATTTATTTTCCAATCGGTTGTTGTGTCTAACATGCCGAAAGTGATGTCGTTGCTTTAAAAGATCTATTCCAATTTACAGTTCGGTTCGTCAACCAAGTAATATTCTACAATTGTTATACTGCTTCATTGTCACATATCATGAATTGATTCATCTTTTCTTTTTCCTCCTCTAAATTAATGTTCAATCTTATTCAGGGAACATCCATTTATGAAACGAATATATAATTTTACAACACCGCTAGCACCTAATTCATAAATGGATTATCAGATAAGAGATGATGGTTAAGCAAATCTAGTCGTAATCATACCGCCCTCGACACTCACTAATTTGATCGTTTACTCCCACGCTAAAAATCAATTGAATTTGCTTACACCTTGATGCTCAGGCTCATCAAAAGCACGGTGCATATATGGTTATATTGGCTTTTATTTCTCGTCAATTCATGACTCTCAAATTCCTAACAGATCCACCCTATTAATTTAAATTGCGCTTCATAGACAGATATTACACACGAATTCAAGGGTGGGAAAGTGTACAACTGTGACTCGGACAAAGCGGTAAAATCCTTTTTTTTTTCGATCAATTATATAAATGTGCTGAGTTTTCATTAAATAAAGGCGGTGTAGAAATGAATCACATGGTTTATAGTTTTGCATAAGTGAGAAATTCAATTGAGTTATCATAATTTGTAAAAGATTGACTCTTCGAAAATATTAAAGTTCAGACATTTTAGACCTTCTGAATTCCCATCACACTGTTTCAGTGCTACAATATTTTGATGAATTTATCATTTTGCAACGCATACATTAGGAATACGAGATGAAAAAATGAGGAGAAAATAAATTTTTGAATTCAATTTCGAAAATTATTTGTTTAATGTTACTGTGGGCAAGAAGAGAATACATTACACAAGACCATAATATCAGAGTAAACAGTGTGAAACTATTTGATTGAAATGACAGAAAATCGAGACTACCCTCTCTCTCCTCTGGCATATCATCATTTACAATCTTGACATTGATTGGCTTTCGTTTCCAACGTAATCTCATCCATTTAATTTTGATATGAAAACAGTACTGGGGATGTTCACATACATTTTGTTTATTTATTGTACCCCCCACCCCCCCCCCCCCCCCAGTTATAAAAGAATGAGCATCACTAAGATTCATAATTTACATTTTTTTTACATTGATGATTGTTCAATTACTTCTTGTTCAAAGCTTGGCGGATAAAATAAATGAATTATCATTGTTTTTACATTAATAAAGTATATATGCACTTGAAACACTTGCACCCTCCTAGACCTTCTCCCTCTTTTGATTTAATATTAGGTTCAATACCCTACATGTCTTTAAATCATTCGAGATTCACAATGGTAAGATTGCTACAAATTGTCAAAAAAGGGATGTCGAAAAGTATGTCCTCATCCGAATGAAATGCTGTAAGAAAGATTGAAATCTGCCAAACACTTTAAATTCGACATATTGATTCTCGCAATCGCCTCTCTCTATAGATCTCTTCCCCAATCTTTTTCTTATTTTATCGTTCTTTATTCTTGCCAATTTCCCGTTAATGTTGTTTTACCATTTCTCCTCCCGCATCCATAATCTTCTCCTAATATTCTCTTTATCTCTCGCTCTCTTTCACACACTCTGTCCTCCCTCCCTCCATTGCCTTTCCTCTCTCTATCACATAACTAATGTATATGCAAATACACATCGCCCACACACACCCACAAGCATATTTCTCTCTTCATATCTCTCCATCTACCTTTTCAGGGTTCTTTCTGCCTTTCTCTCCCTTTCCCTCCATTCACAATACTAGGTATCACCCACCCACCACCTCATACATTTTTTTTCAACATGTTTTTTTTTATTAATGATTTCATTCAAATAAACTCAAGATAAATACAAACAAAATAAAAAAATCTTCATTGCATATCAATAACAAAAACAAAAAAAAACAGAAGCAAATAATGATAGAATGAAATACCTTAATATATCCGGTATTACTATTATTATTAATCAATTCAATAACTTGCATCTTGATATTAATTAAAGAGACTAATTATCATCGGCATACATTGATTTTGGTAGGAACACTCAGTCTGCCTACATTATGTGGCATGCTTGGTTCCTTAGGGGAATTTAATTTACATTGATCTGTAATCAATGGTGGATGAATGGCTATAAGCCCTTCCTTGTGGGTCATATTTCATTCAGTTACAGGCAGCGTATCAAGGTTACCATTGCAGTAAATCCCATTTCGAAATACAAGGTCATCTTCCAAAATTGACAGTAAAATAAGCTACCGCATTCCTATGATTGAGCCTAATATAAGCATTATCTATGCGTTCAATTAGCTGCAGCCATGAAGGATTACTTCGCCCAAACCCTTCCCTTGAAATGGAATAATGACAATGCTTAAAGCGAAAGTGGGAGATTTAATTATTGGTCAATTTTTAGTCCATGGACGCTGGCATAGGACTAAGCTACGATAAAAGCATGGTACGTCTGACAAACAAAACAATCCTTAATAATATATTGATCAAATACTCCGTTACAACTTTTGTCAATTTTCTGTGCGTTTTGTGCTTTTGGGTGCGCGTGTGTATTTGCGTCGCGAGCGTGTGCGTTTGGGTGGATGTGCGTGTCTGAACGTAACCAGCATTGAATTGATTCATGTTGTCTTTTGACGAACGGGAATAGCATTATCATCTTCAAAAGGTCGGGTGGTCAATCTTTGCAATAGGTTCATATCTACCACTGATATCACATCTCTTCTGAATTATTTTCCCGATTCATGATCAAACCTTTGTCCATTTCCGATTTGTATTCTCTTGTTTAATATGGAGGCGGCTTAATTCTCAGACAATGGAACACTATCATGGCTCACTCCACTCCCCTCACTTTAGTCTAATTATTATTTATGTCAAACATCACTTGGCCAAATACTCACTTTGTCCAAATATCATTTTTTATAATGTCTTGGTTTTCTCATTTTTACTCCCTCTACTTATCATTTTGCACTTTGTCAGATAGAAAATTTGTTGGTAAACAATTCATCTAATAATTCAGATGAAGTGGTGTTAGAGCAAATGGATATTAGACGAAATGGGTATAGCCTAAATTGAAATTAGACTAAATGGCAATTGAACCAAGTGACAATTAGACCAAAGGTTAGCAGACAAAATGGTTGAAGACTCACTAGGAGTAGGCCATGTGGGATGAGACCAAAATAGACAAAGTGAACGTAGACCAAGTTGCAATGAATGATTTCTTCCTGCCAAGGTGCTTGAATGAAATATCTAGTACTGCTTTAGGAAAAATAACTCTTCATTATACAGCTCACGAGACAGTGATTAAACTCTCTAAATATAATACTTTTAAAGGTAAGAACGACCAATTTAGTATTTCTGAGGTCATCTCTAAGAGGCTTTTCCTTTCTTTCTTTTTCTGGTAATAAAAAATAGAGTGAGTATATCTCAGCAGAAATGTTCAAAACAAGATTTGTTTCGTGACATTGTGTTTCTAATTTTTATTCCTTTCATGAAAGAAACATGTACTGTATCGACTGTCAATGTGTTGTATATGTGGTAATAATTTCAATTTCATATAGCGATTTACGATACAACTCGTTTTTTTAAATCATAATCATAACTTATGACCGATGTATCATGCTGTAGCTCAACCGTCAGAACCGGGTTTTTTTTCAAGTTGATTAATTAATAGAGAAACCCGAAGGCCTTGCAGTAAAATCATAATAGGAAATATGGGAAGAAGAGGCTGATCAATAGAGGGTGGGAAACTCTCCCTCTCCTATCTCTCTCGATCTCTCTTCCTCCATAATCTCTCTCTCTACCTCCCCTGTCCCGTTCTTCATAATTTACCATCTCTCCCTCACCCTTTCTCCCGTTTTACCACAATTCACTGGTAACGTATATTTCTACTCGTGATTTTTTTTCTTTTTCCTACTCCACACTCATCCCTAAATATTTTCCACTGCCATCCACATCTTTATTTCAGCCACCCTCACACATACACACCCACGCACGCATACATACACCAATACTCCCTCTCCCCCTCTCTCTCCCCCTCTCTTTATCTCCCCTTTCTCTCTTTATCTCTCTCTCTATCTTTATCTGTTTCTCTTCCTTTTTCTTCACATCTACCTCTCGCCCCTCCATTAGTAGCTTTTTGTTATGACTATATAATATTTGTATTCACTTCCACATTATTTCCAGTTGGCTCGTTTGAGGTCATTACGTATGCAAACCCTAAGACGATTATTTCCTCAGTAGAAATTATCATATCGTTCAAATGGTATTAATAGATCACAAGAGATGTTTTCATATACTCACAATGTAGGAATGATATCAGACAAACCATACATCACATCACATGTATATAGAAGTCTTCATTTGAGAGGAATATCTACTTCACTAAACAGAACTTTGATATATTCCTCTTTCAGATACTTCTTTCATTTGAAGTCAGGAAATCGTTATCAATTGTCATTAAGCGAGTAATACGCACATCTTATGTCGACATGATTTCCAATCTAACTGTATCTAAATATAAATTTTCTGTAAAATAATTTATGGAATACAATTGCTTGTTGTGATGACGAAGATTGTATGTATGGATTGGCTTTCGGAAGTATCAATGAATAATTTTTGTTAATGACGTAGATGGTCTTAAGGAAGTATTCATCATTAATGCTTCAGGAAATGGCATTATCTCCTACGGAATCTCCGCTTTTCGCCTTTGGGGAAATTAATTTTACTTACGATTTAATACTTATCTGACCCAAATCCTAATCCAAAGCCTTACCCTATCATTTAATTAAAACGATATTAATTTGTGCAGACACATGACATGCATAAAGCTGTTTATTAGCCCGAATTCAGAACCCCCCTCCCGTCAATAAACATACAAACCAAACAAAATTAAACAAAGTCTTCATATCCAAACATTGTGACTGTACTACTACGGCCGGTGTGTGGCCGGTGACTGTAGTGCTTCTATAGTAGCAAAGGTCGCAGTTTGTTGTTTTTTGTGACGACTTCCTATATCAAACACATATAGTAATTTTCTAGTCATTCTAATCACACGGTTGATTTAATGATTAAAGAATGACCTTAAGTCACGTCACATTGGTCGTTTATGCTAATCAATATCTCCACATAATTGCTATCCAATTAGTCATTGTGGGTATCGCAACATAACGATTGACCACTATCGCCCAGAGGTCCTCACTGCTCTTTCCAGCACAAGTTATTAGGTCCTTTGTGTAGTGTGAGGGTCGATGTCCCTAACCCTTCCTTTCCCCTTTTGGTGAATCCTGCAAGTGTCACGTCGTGTGATTTAGCGACTATTGCTGAAAAGGTTAATTGTTGCCCAACCGGCTTAAATGGGGGCTGATGATCTCTATATGGGCCAAAGGAAGTTGGAGTATTTACTCTTTAAAAAAAAGCTTGCAGGGGTTTCTTTTCCTCCTATCGCAGTTGAATGTATACCAGGATATGTTTGATTGGATGATCCAGGGAAGAGGTATGGGTCGGTGGAACATTCTTGGCGTGGCTGATGAGGTAGTTGCTGATGGGGTATACGGCTGCGAGGATTCTGGTGAAGATAAATGGTTTAGTTCGACTTGTCACGTGGCAAGTAAAAAGCCGGGTGAGATGTCATTTGGGCGGAAGGGGATGGCTCATTTTTCAAAATGATCAGACGATTCTTCAACCTAGCACCAACACCAAACCTTCGAGTGTGTACTTTGAAAGAAACAAACAATGTCGGTTTAGATTGATCATCTACTACTCTAACCTTAAAAGGCTTGTCAGTGTGCCGGTGCGGGCTGGCAAATTTGCTGTATCTCGACATCAAGGCGTGCACGTGTATAGATAGTAAATGTAACATATACATGTTCATGCCTCAGATTCTATTGTCGATATGTTGTGCGACAAGACTTAAACAATGATGATGGAGTGATTGATAGATTGATTGATTGATTGATTGGTTGGTGTTGATTGATTGTTTAGTTGATTGATTGATTGATTGATTGATTGATCGATTGATTGATTGAATGATGGATTGATTCCTTACTGGAAAGAACAGTGTCCCAGAGAGTGTGCCACAGTGTGAAATGCAGTGTGAAATCACCTTTACACTGTTAAATTCGACCATTTCAACAGTGTGAATCACAATATTCCCATATACAGTTGACCATGTGAACACGCTGTAAACAGTCACACTGTCGAGGGTTCCACAGTGTAAAAATATATTTACACTGTTGAATTTGGGCATTTTGATAGTTCAAAAAAAATGTTCACATAGTCGAAAACTCTGTGACCACACTGTAAGTAACTGTGTTCTTTCCAGCAGTCTTGGTTAATTTGTATTATCGGTTTTATTTGAGCTAGAAGATGACATAGCGGTAAAGATTAAGATTCAGATCAGGGAAGTGTTTCATGGACATCTTGTCAGTGAAATTTCATTGACAAAACTGCTCTGAACCAATCAGATACAAGGACTTGCGGTGGCTTATTAAAAAGTCAGTGAAAATATTAATCTGCTTGATAAAGTATAACCTTAGTACATGTAGATGATAAGTTCGTGTAACCAATCTGCAGTATTGATGGTCAAGGTCAGTGAGCAGAGAATCTTTCATCAACCTTGCCCTTGATTTCCCATTGTTTCCATATATCCTATTAATTACAGTCAGCCATATACACCATAAAGCCTTTGATCTTCTATACTTTCCCTTTGAACATCCATTTCCTAACATTCATTCACTAACATGTAATCAATTACATTTTCCTTTGTTCGGGGGAACTTTCATTCAAATGATCTCCCATTAAATGATTACAGACTGTCTCGTGTATGCCGATGCTCTTGCTCTCTTAATAGGAAAAAAGAAACATCCGTTTCTTTGTTGTGATTTAATTTTGTACTTGGTATTTCAGTATTCATGAAAGGAGGATACTTCAAGGCAACATCCGCAAGGCCTAGAAGGCACTGCTCAGCAATGACATTGGCGTCATTCCCCAATGCTCATTATAAAACAAAGTGTATTACCATCAGTATGATTGTTTTTTCTCATTTCTATCCATTCATTATTTTCTGAAAAATGAAAGGAATATGAAAATTGATTGATTTTGAATTTTCGAATTATGATGACAAAAAATCATTGCATTTAATATTGCATGATAGTTTGTAAACCTCTATTTTCATGAAGTACATAACTCCGAAATTACATCTTCCATGATATAAGATTGCACCTCTATCACATGTTTATGAGGTAATTATTAGAAATAAAATGTTTTTTGGGGAAGATCTTAGATTACAATATACTCGAGCTTTAACGATTACCGTGAGATGATACCCGATAGGTACTGGATCCGTAAATATATCATTCCATCTCATTTACCTCAAACTTACTAACTTATTGATAAGCTACGTTTTCCACGAAAATAAAGACCTAGCCTTAGGGGGGGAGGGGCTTACAGAGGGATATCGGTATACCATCTAGTGTATTAACTCTCCTTTTATATAAACAAGCATTTTCGTTTGTTTCCTTTGATAATCACCAAAACAATCATTCCATCTCATTTACATCAAACTTACTAAATTATTGATTAGCTACGTTTTCCACGAAAATGGGTATGTGTTATGGACTTCTATTTCTTGGTGGACTTGAATTTAAACGAAGGAGCACATAATTCCGACATGCCCGAAGAAAAGTATGCGGAAAGCCCTGTCGAATCCGTCTTATTCTCGTCTCTTTATTTCTACCCTTCTTTGCACGCCTCTGCAATCTAGGTAGACTTTCTCAGGATTGGCCATAACTTATTTGATGCTATCCCTGTGAGAATCATCTGGAAGTCTTCTGGTATTACTGTCACGAAAACACACAATCAACAAAAAGACGCGTGCCCATTAGTACCTGTCCAGCCTCGTCTCCGGGGATTCTTTGTTGGCTAAGGAAAGTTTTCAAATTCCCGGGTGGGAGGTTGATAATATTTATGACCTTCGTTCCAAATCATCTTCGGTCTTACTATCCTCACGTTGCCGCGTAATGTAGAATGGTTATCAATGCTTGTTTACCGGACTGCCTCCAAAATATTATGATAAGCTTTGTTTGCTCTCTTTGAGAAGAAAATTATTTGACGCTTTTATTTTTCTTTGAAGTGCTCTTTTATTCACAATCTACTTGCCTTTCTCTCCACTTACTTCCACTTTCTGCATTGTTACGTCACGTTCAAGGAAAAGGAAGTGATTCATTAGCTTGAAGACACGTATCACACGAATGAGACTATGAGAACATTCAGCATCTCACACGATCCCACTTTTCTAAACATGTTATTGGTATCATTCCTCCTATATTCATTGCTTTCAATTCTACTCCTGGGAAGTGATATTATCGTTATTATGCCTTTCATTCCGTGTTTTCACTTTACTTTCAACTCAGTTGACATGCGTGTTTAATACGATAAACACATATTTGCTGAATTCCTATTTTACATTGCCCCATCGCTCTCGATGAAACTTTCAAAATCGACATGATTATATTTGAATTCGACAATATATCTTAATGTTCCAGTGATGCCTTTACTAACTTTGTACGCCCTTTAAATTTGATAAATTATACTGATGAGGTATTTATGTACTGATAATTTTCTAAAATATCGAACATTCATTTTTCCTTTCATGTCATATAACCATTTGAAACGATAATTTTGAGGGCATGACTACAATATTTTTTGTCCCTTTATTCGACGCAAAGTTTCAAGTAATTTGAAATTATTTGTTATTCATGAATAATCACCTGAATACTTATTATCAAAAGTGTGCATATTCATTGGATTCATCTGGTATATCTTTGCGAATATAAACATCACGTTATAAGAAATTCCCCATGCAATGATAATGAATCGCAGCTTCTTGTAGTATAAATGTTACAACTTTCATCCTACCGTAATACTTGTATTCAATTGGATGACCAAAGGCTACTACCGTGACAAATCAAGGCACTGACCATGAAATCATTCTACCAATCGTGATCTTAACATTAATTGCCACTGCCCTTGAGATGTGCTACAGTATCTCTTGATCCCTAGGAGAAGGGGTTTCACAAAACGGGTCGTAAGGTTAGCAAAAATTTACGAGAGATTATAATTAATGCATTAAGCATGCAAAAGAGACATTATTGGGTTAACATCAGCTCTGCCATGTCCACTAATATTTCTCTATATTTGTTTCTTTATTCAACATTTTCAGAAGAGTCGTACCTGTTAAAAATATTAATGGCGCCTCTTTCTTCATCTAGTAAAACCCTTCCCCATTGAAGGCCCAAGTAAAAATGAGGGATAATACGATGACACAATGCTCGTCGCATGTATTTCGTTCAATTTATTTTGTCGATCTATGGCCAATTCTGCGTCGGACGAACCGAGTATAGTCATCGGTGCGAGGCGAACCATAAAACGGGTAATCAAGCGACTAGGGTCCCCCAATCAATGATCTCTGAGGGAGCCTAATTGATGGTAAAACAAGTTGACAAGAGGACTCAAGCGGATAATGATGCTCCACCAACGTAACAAATAATAAACAACAGTATTTGCCTCTTCACCAGGACCAGATTAGATTGATGAGATGGTAGAATACCAGGAAAGGTTTCAGAAGGACATCACTAGGAAATTCATGATTTGTTTAATACATGAAGCAAAAAGAAGTCGAAACCATTAATGTAAGGTCATGAATCGATAAACTGAAATATCCAATACTCCTTTTTGTTATCTTAACCATAAATAATTATTTAAATGAAATGACGTATTAATGGGTTGTAATGGGCGTTGTGGCGTGCTCTTGTAATCCAAGCTATGTGGGGAAGTTACAAATTGATGCAGAGGTTCGAGCCCTGTTCACGTCTTCCGGATGTTGACGTTAAAGGTCGGTCCCAGACGTAAATAATCATATCTGATTGATACACGTCTAGCAAATTTCAAATACAACACACGCCTGGTCTTGTCACTATTTACGCTCCCGACTTCCGAATATACTTCTGATGTATCAGTTGAATATCAATTATATATCAAACTACCTTTTCTTTAGATTCATCATTCCGTAAGTAATGTTATAATTTAAGACCAATTTTTATTGAAACGTGTGAATGATGTTAAAGACGTCATTAGGTAATTCTTCAGCCCTTTTAATACGCCCACCCGTTTTCTGATAAGCAGTCAGATATTATTTTTTAGCAATTACTCTTGCTCAACACCAGCAGTGAGGACTATTGGTTTTATATTTTGAAACAACTTTAATTAGATCCTAGTACAAAAGTGTTTTCTTTTTAGATTTTTTTTCATTTTCCTTCCTACGCTCCTTCCCCCGTTTTTCTATTTCTGAAGTGGCTTTGTAGTACGCTAGTCCTTCCATGTACATGTCAATACATCAATAGTTGAGTTAATAGCATGCCTTTACAGCGAGATGTTTGCTCTCAATCGTCATGTTACCCGTGAAGGAGAAGCAGTGATCTTGACGCTCCGGCGATGATGGGTAATATTTTGTGTAAGTCTTACTTCAAGTGCTTTTCATTCTCTAATGATTTGAAGGTTTACCCTGCCAAAGGAGTATATTGACAGTTTATAGAGCTTGGTATTAAAGGGTCTGTTGCTTTACCTTTGAACATAGATAGCCGAGTACGCAGGCTGGGATCGTGGAGGTTTCTTCTCTTTCATTTTAAACTAAAGATGAACAAGAAAATGTCATTACACTCTAAAAAAATATTGGGTAAAAATGCTCCATGAGGGTAATTATGTGTCCAACCAATATTGGACTTTTTCTTTTGGGCAATTTACTTATCCATTGTGATACAAATTTTGCCCATTCTAAAGTAATTGCTGCTTATTTTTTAACCTTACTGGACAATTATGCTTCCCGCATTGAGTAAAATACTGCCCAAAATTGGTTGGACACATAACTACCCTCGTGCTGGTTAAAATTTTACCCAACTTTTTTACAGTGTATAATTATGTGATAACTGCTTCATTCTTTTATAGGAACATCATTTTTGGTCGTCATGAGCCGATAATATTCGTTGTACTTTGCTGCGAGTACCCGTCGAAGATGGTTCCGCGACGTCCATGCTGTGACCACGGTGTAATCGCGGCCTCTCGGGCAATATCACTTTTGGTAAAAGTGTTGCCTTGTATTCTTAAAATGAAATCATCTTACATGTTTGATGTTGACGAACATTCAATACTGTCATGTGAGTCTCTAATTGCATTACATTGATTTCCACTATACATACTTTTTACAACGTCTTCAGTGACGAGATAGAAGGCTGTAATTCTAAACCAACGAATTCCCACACTTCGCCCAGGATATCCGGTTATAACATTTCATTAAGAATGTTCTGTTGAGCTTGTGAAGGGCCTTCATGATCTAAGAAAAAGTTCTTGACGTAGGGTTGTTATCTTATGTCTTTGTCCTTTTTCTTTTCACTTCATTCTGTTCGTGAACAGAGCAACGTCTGGTTCTCGTGTGCTTCACTTGCTTTAATTCACCGTATCACTGTACCTAATTCACGGTCATCGAATCCATAAGTCTTTGGATATCATTAAACCTTCAATGCAATTCGTTGCGATCCGACTTTGCTAACCGTTTGAACTATTTTGGCAAATCAAATCTGCTTGATTTAACAATGATATGAATACACTTGAAATTTAGGTGAGGTTTGTCCTTCTCACCGGTTATCGGCTACAAATCGCACGCAATAGTATGATTGTTGCGACGTCACAATAAATCTTAATCTCAATCTCGATATCAGTGCAAAGCAGGGAAAAGCGATGAGTACGAAGCGGTAATTCCGATTTTACTATGGCTATTCAGAATCTTGATCGAACAAAAATAACGGATCTATGTAAAGATCGATTGGTTAGTATGATAAATTTTCAATATCAAATCGCAGCAGATCGCATGGCTTCGTAACCTCGTTCCCATCACTGTCGTGCGATCCTTTACGACCGCCACGATTGGCCTTTCGTAACTGATCGCTAAAATTGTTGAGCCATTCAAAACCTTTCTACGATGTACACGATTACCACGACTGATCTGATATGATCCGATAAGATCACTACGATTACTCCACGATCAAGTGCGCCATTTGAATCGTGGCGCAATTCGTGACAGTGGAAAGTAGGTACAAACAAATCATTTGTTCTAGTTGCCGTGTGGGAGTGGCTGACGTCACATAAAAACACAAGTCATCCCGGGTATGAAGTTATTCCTTAAACAAGAATAGCTGAAGCGTTGTGATGATGCATAAATAGAATCTGTTTGAATTTATTGTTCGATTTATGTCGACATTTAAAATATTCTCGATGTTATATACAACGTGAACTGCATGGTGTTTTTTAAATGTAGAAAATTCGTCTTGTTTTCTCTGCTATCAACTCGTCGAGAGGAAAAACCTTTGAATGCTTCATAATAAAAGCAAGCAGAAATGAAGGCACATTCTCCTGCACGTGAAAGTATTATTTTATCAAGAAATGTCTATCCTTTTTTTATATATATATATATATATATATATATATATATATAAAGAGGATATTATGAACGATTGGTTAAGCCGTGGAAATTAAGACGTTGGTGTGAACAAGGGCGATACCACGGGGGCGGCCTTTTATTATTTTATTATTATTATTATTTATTTGGCCATAAAAAACATAAAAAAATTGTATAATGTAATTACGAAAATACCATTTGAAATTGGATAATTGAATATGGATAAGTAGAAACGAAAGAAAAGAAGAAAATAATAAGAAAATGTTTTTTTTCCATGGGCCAGGGCTCGCAAAAGTAAAATTCAGTACTATTGCCCAGAGGCATGCGAGCCCTCATGGAAGTTTTATTGAGAGAGTATTGCACAATGATTTGTCAATGAGTGAAAAAAAAGTATAAAAAGGAGGCAAAATAAAAGAAAATGGGGAAAGGGGGAAAGAAAGGAGAGCATAGATAAAAGGTTTTTATTGATTTTTAACGCCATAGTATCTTGTTATATAAATGTAAGGAAATAGTTTCGTCTTCTTTAGATCGTCTTGCACCCGCCCCCAATATAAATGTCCTAGTTCCACCTTTGAATATGAAAGTGGGCGTTGTGGCATGCGCCTGTAATCCAAGCTATGTGGGGAAGTTACACATTGATGCATAGGTTCGAGCCTTTCGTTACGTCTTTGGGATGGTGACGTTAAAGGTCGGTCACAGACGTAAATAATCATATCTGATTGATACACGTCTGACAAAACTCAAATACCACCATTTGAATATGAAATAGTGAAATGAGAATCGATCAAATAAAGGATAAGCCATATTTTTGTTGAATTCTATTCAACTGACGCTTATACAATGTCCATAAACTAGAAAAATTATATAAAGAGTAAAACACAACCACAAATACGCGCGCCCACACAAAAACCAGAATGTACGCTTAAGTATGCTATAGGGACATGGCTAGGGACAGCAAAAGCAGTTGAACGAAGTTATGTTCAGCATGTAAATCTACCTTAACCTGAAATAAATTTAGTTCGATCCGATTATCAAAATGCCAATTTAATTTTACAATTGTGGCTTTTACTTAAGACAAATATTCATGTGTTCAACGCCATTGTCCAGTTATGTTCATTTTTGGACGAAAAAGATGAATTCAAAACAGCATTCTTACAAACATGGCCAACGCTATATCAAGAATGTTGTGGCGTATATATATATTCATCCAAAATGCTAATTCTTTAAGATTGATTTTTACCAATCTGGCTTTCATTCTTAACCAAACATAAATTGCTGTTTCCTAATTCTGCTCAGTTTTCATTATAACTTAGCAGCATTCTCATTTCCTATTTGTCCTCAGATCGCGGGTCGATTCGTGAGGAGAAGGTACCGAACCGTAAGATGGGTTACGAGAGACGAATACTGAGGACTTTATTGTCAATTTCTATAGTTTTAGCATCATTCGTCACAGTCTATGGGGACAGGGATAACAACTTTATGCAACAAAAGGTAACATGAATATCACTTTTTTTAAATCTACTTTCAAAAGAAAGCTTAGACACAAATAGTTAATTATGATGCATGATCGGATCTTTCCATTATATGCAATTTTCCGTATTGGCTAAGGGGACTTTTATACACATGAATTTAATTGATTTATAATATAATTATGAATACGACGAGTAAACATCGGTGTCGAGGACAGGTAATCGGTGAATCCGTAAGACTTATGAATAAACCTAATGACCAAAATATAAAGTATTTTGCTCATCCTTGATTTGCTGTCCTTTTTGTTAAAATACTTCTGAAATGCTAAATATTGGGCTGAAAGATGGTGAACCAGTTCTTTCTTTGTTCTCTCCTCAGCAATTCAGGAATATAGTACCGTCACCGCTTATCCAAAAATGGCGGGAGAATCAGATGGGGCCGTCAGAGGAGAAGATTAGCAACGAAGAGTGGAAAGACGAGCTTCTTAGTAATCTTAGAAACGTGCTTAGAAAACACAACCCATCATCACGAAGCAGAGACAGGACAGACATCACCGCTTACGGCCTACAAGAACCACTGCCGCAGCTTCCTGCGGACGTCTCGGCTGATCAACTCTTCATATTAGAGGGCGCTTCACCAAACTCACCTCTAGGAAACTACGAGGCGGAAACACCCATTGATGAGGACAAGAGAAACGGATTTTTCTTTGGAAAACGGAATGGATTTTTCTTCGGCAAGAGATCGGGTAGCGAAGTATCAGCGACCAAAGTTGATGATGACAGACTATCGAAATTCGAATCGTCGGGATCGTTTGATAAGGTGGGTGATTAGGGATATTTTGTGACTAATACATGATCTCCCTTATAATATTAGATTAAATATTTTTTTATTTCCATCCCGACATTCTTGAAGTATGAGGCTTAATAAGTAAACTCTATTTGCCCAGAGATAAATAGGTAGCCCAAGTTAAACTTTCACAGGCAAAGATTAAACAGGAAAATGAACCGGAATCTACAGGATTGTATGACATAAGTTGTGCACCATTGTCAATGTTGAATTGGTGGGAGATGGCTGATAACAATGCAATCAAATTGAACAGCTTCATCGTTACTTAAGATGATCTTTGAAGGTTTCCATGGAGGAGAGAATAATGGAAGTTTTTACGGTAAACGCAATGTATGTAGTCCTGAAAAGGTCTCTTTGTTATTCTTTTTGATTGTATGTAAGCTCTGCAAAGAACTGTTAACGACGTTTCGACCAGCGTGTTCTGGTCGTATACCCGAGTTTTCAAGTGGATCATCATTCCTGATGACGACCTGGGTGGTGTTTCATAAAGCTGTTCGTAAAGTTGCACACAACTTTAAGAACGACTGGAACATGTTCTTATACACTCTTAAAAATGTTGGGCAACATACGGTCCACACAACAATTGGTTAAAACTTTATCCAATTCTGGGTAGTTTTACACCAATAATGTGTGCTTTGGGTGAAAACTACACAGTATTGGTGTAAAACTACCCAGAATTGGATAAAGTTTTAACCAATTGTTGTGTGGACCGTATGTTGCCCAACATTTTTAAGAGTGTACATAAGTCAGCTATATAGCGATATATCATATAGCACAAGAAAGGGTCACCAGTCGTGCGTAAAGACATTCGTAACTTAAGAACAGCTTTATGAAACGGTCCCCTGGGGCCCGTAACACAAAGCTTAGCAATAATCGTAGAACTATTTTCTACGATTGATTGCATTGACTACAATGCACAATCGTGAAAATCGTGAAAAAAAATAGTGAAAATCAAGCGTACGATCAATCGCTAACCTTTGTGTTACGGGACCCAGGACGCGCTGGTCGAAACGTCGTTAACGGTTCTTTTCAGAGCTAAAATACAATTAAGAAAAAACAACAAACAGTCCTTTTCAGGACTACACACGTGACGTTTGCCGTAAAAAAAAGAGTTACCCTTTGAAAAGATATTGATCTCATAGTAGGTCCGATAGTCTTGCAAATCTTACCTTCAATAACAAGTTTATCTTCATCTACCATACGAAACAGGCCTTAAATCCCTCATGCATTATTAAATATCCATAATTATGATTAAGAATTCAACATGTCAAGTCATAGCCCAGTTGTCTCATTTAATTTCAAGCTTATGTAGCTTGAGTTGCCTACTGGGGATCCATAATGCCACAGGCAAAACATGAATGTGCCGGATGAGATTTTAAAAGTGAATCATGAATTCATTGGTCTATTAGCCCAGAAAATCCAGAATCTCTAATGATATTTACGAATTGGAAACATCACAATTTAGATACCAAAAAAGTCAAGTCATAAAATTTATCTGTATAATTTTGCGGAAAAGCTTGTGTTACATTCGGAGTAATTTTGTGATCTCGTGACAAAAGTGGGAATGCCTGAATCTTTAAACTTTACCGCATTCAGAAAACTGTCCGTAGCCAAAGTCCAAGTTATCAGATTTATTACGTATCCCATTTTGCCATCTTCTCAATTAAAGAATAAGAATATATTGACTGATTTCTTTTGCCTTCCATTCACATCACCCATCACGTCCATTTACTCAATGAAAAATGATGCAAATTTGCCGACAAACAAAACTCTACCGGCAAGTCTTTTAACCGTAATAATGTCACACTTTCACCGTACATTAGGGCTTATAACTGTAGCTCATGGCCTTATTTCGCTTCGACAAAAACACATTTGGTCACTTTGCCCCATTTGCATGTAATTCATCAAGTGAATGCTTTAGACATATTGTAAAATACAACGAATGTGAATGAGACAATGCCAGCCTGATTTTAGCTGCCGTCAAATGTTTTAGCTAATCTAAGATACCGCACTTAAGCATGTATGACGTGACATGATGTGCAGACTTAACCACTTACATATCTATAAAACCTACAATCTATAGAGTTCACCTTAAAAGATGGGTAACTTGTTCGAAGTTACTTGAGATTCATAAGATCATTCAAATATGATGGTTTGTAATGATATGTCACAAGCCATCTATCAGTAATATTTGTTTGGATGGGTGTAGTGGTTTATGAAGTTTACTCTCAGTCTAGAGGTTTGAAATCATACCAAACACACCGCCAGGTTAGTGGGCACCGGAATATTACAAATGGAAATACGGTTTTATAGAGGATAGGTACTTTTCTTCTTCTTGTGTATACTCCTCAACGTCCCTATCAGGAACCACCCGAGGAGGAATTGGGAGTGCGCACTTAGTTTATTATTAGTCCTTTTTGCTTAAGTGTTTGTTGCGAAAGTATATGGTTGCATGTGTTCTGAAGTTATCGGAGACTGAGATTGACTGGATGTCGGGGGGTAGAGAATTCCAGTCCTTGATGGTACGTGGAATATATGAGTTTTTAAAGCAATTGGTGCGAGTAGAGCAGTGGATGAAAGATTTTCCGGATGTGCGTCTGGTAGCTCGAGTTGCCGGACGTAGATAGTCCGACACCGGCAGGGCCAAGTGCCCCCCCCCCCCAGGCCTTGTGCAGTATACCAACCCTCGAAACTTTCCTTCTTTTCGAAAGGAGATCCCATCCCAACCCCTGCATTAGTTTTGTAGCACTGGTGGTTTGTCTATAGTCATTACATACCATTCTGGCTGCCCTTCTTTGCACCTTACCAATTTCATGAATATGTTCTTTTGTATATGGGTCCCAAACACTAGAACTATACTCTAAGATTGGTCGGACTAAAGTTGTGTAAGCTGTAGCTTTTGTTTGTTTTGTGCATGATGTCAAGTTACTGTTAATAAAGCCGTTGACTTTATTTGCAGAAGTTGTGGTTTTGGAAATATGCTTGTCCCATTTAAGATTTTGAGAGATATTGACACCAAGGTATGAATGGTGAGTGGTCTCCTGTAGATCTACGCCACCCAAGTTGTATTTGGTTGTGAAAGGTGATCTAGAAGAAGTTATCCTAAGAACAAAACATTTCTCTGGGTTAACTTTCATTTGCCACTTATTTTCCCATGCAGAAAGTTTGTCCAGGTCATTCTGAAGTCTAGTAGCGTCGTTTTGGGATTTGATGTTAGAGTATATGATACAATCGTCCGCGTATAGTCGTACAGTTGAGGTCAAGCCGTCTGGTAGGTCGTTCACGTAGATGATAAACAATAATGATCCGAGCACTGTGCCCTGCGGGACGCCTGACTGTACCCTAACCCACTGTGAATATCCCCCCCCCTAATACTACTCTCTGGTATCTATTCTGTAAAAAAGATGAGATCCACTGATTAATCTTCCCATTGATACCATATTGCTTGAGTTTGAGGAGAAGTCGTTGATGGGGCACAGTGTCGAAGGCCTTAGAAAAGGCGGTTATTATTATGTCAGTCTGAGTCCGTTTGTCAAAAGAAATAGAGAGGTCATGCATGGTTTGTATGAGCTGTGTTTCGCAGGAATGTTATTTTCTGAAACCATGCTGACTTTACATTGCTGTGGCCTAGATAAATTATCCAGTGGTAACCACATCGATTTTCGTATGATGTTTAGATAGAATCCATGTAATCATGCATGGGAGTAGGACATGTCTCCAAACTGATACATATTGATTTTTTTTATTATGGTCAATTTAAATAGATTCTGTAATTTTACACAAAGATTAGCGCTAATGTATGCCAAAAATATGGAGAAAATCAAGGGTAGTCGCTTTACTTAAACCAGGCAAAGACACAGCCAGCCAAAAAAGCTACAGACCCATATCGCTGCTCTGTCACACATACAAGCTCTTTGACAGGCTCCTTCTCAATCGCATTGCTCCCTTTGTGGATGAGCTTCTTATTCCAGAACAAGCAGGATTTAGGCCAGGAAAGTCCTGTACTAGTCAACTGCTGAATCTGACACAGTACATCGAAGATGGTTTTTAGAAAGGGCTGATAACTGGAGCAGCCTTTGTTGACCTCTCTGCAGCTTATGACACGGTAAATCATCTGATACTCACGAGGAAAGTCTTTAAGCTGACACAGCTGATCCAGAACATGCTCTCACACTGACGTTTTTTGTGAATCTTGGTGGTCCAGCAGCAGATGGTGGAGGCAGAAAAATGGTCTCCCACAAGGAAGCGTCCTCGCCCCACTCCTCTTCAACATTTACACGAACGACCAAAAAATCCACCCAATTATTAAGAGCTACCTGTACGCTGATGACCTTTGCATTACATTGCAGAAGCAGTCCTTTGAAGAGGTGGAAAAAGCACTCAGTGATGCACTGGCAGGCCTGACCCCTTACTATGCAGCAAATCATCTCCGGGCAAATCCAGAGAAAACCCAACTCAGTGCTTTCCACCTTAAGAACAGAGATGCAGACCGGAGACTGAGGGTCAGATGGTATGAAAAATGGTTGGCACACACCAGCAAGCCTATCTACCTCGGTCTCACCCTTGACCGTTCCCTAACATACAAAGAATATGTTGCCAAGACAAAGGCTAAAGTTGGAGCAAGGAACAGCATCCTGAAAAAGCTTGGCAATACGAAATGGGGAACAGATGCCAAAACCATCCGTACAACAGCTCTTGCTCTATGCTACTCAACTGAAGAGTATGCAGCTCCTGTCTGGTGTAGGTCATCCCATGCTGCAAAATTTGATCCAGCCCTGAATGCTACCTGCAGAGCAATTACTGGCTGCCTGCGACCAACAAGAGTAGATGATCTTTACCTACTGTGTGGCATAGCTCAGTCGGTAGAGCGGGGGTTTCGGATTCCGGTGACCCGGGTTCGATTCCCAAGTGGTGCGCTAGTGCCCTTTGGTAAGGCATTTATCCTCATTACCAGGTCCCTCGGAGAGGACCTTAAGCCGTTGGTCCCCTGGTTGCTTGCTCACAGGCATTCGTGCTTTCTTAGCAGTCAGGTAAAACAACCTCGGTATAACATAACAACCTCGGTATAACAACATAACATCAGAAGAGAGGTTGCAGCACAGGTTGAAAAAAACTAAACAAGAAGATAATCCTCTTCATCCACTCTACAACCATGAACCCGCCAAAAAGATACTCAAATCAAGACGTAGTTTCCTTCACTCGACTGAACCCCTCGATGGCTCTGCTCACAATCAAAGGGTCAACTTATGGTCCCACCACCTCCAGTCTGTGACGCACAAGCTTTCCTATGGACCTAGCGAGTCACTCCCCCGGGTTCAATGGCCAACCTGGCTATGTCGTAATCGCCTACGGTCTGGGACAGGACGGTGCAAAGTCCTTATGCAGAAATGGGGCTACAACATAGATGGGGACACTGCTTGCGAGTGTGGGGAGGATCAGACGATGCAACACCTTCTGGTCTGCCCCCTCCTACCAGAGCCGTGCACTGCCGAAGATCTGGAGTCCTTTAACCCCAAAGCCAGATCCTGTACCCTCCACTGGACAGGTCTTGTGTAGTGACCTGACAAGAAGAAGATGTATGATTATATTTAGTTTCATTTTTCATAAATATCATACGAAACTAAAAACTTGAAGAAAAAAAAAATCGAGACACATGATTTTTAAATCGTTTCCATAAAAAAGGAATTTATCCCGGCCATTACACTGCATAAGCTCCATTTTCAATTCAACATAACAGAGAGTTTCGCAACGGGGACGGAGGCAAGAACACAGTAAATAGATTGAAAATGCCCACAAGTCATATGACCAAAAAAACTTCGAGGTCTTTGTCGAAAATTTGTAAACAGGAACAGAAGTTTCGTCCTAAGTTTCAGAGTTGTCGAAAAAGTGGAAATATGTCGTTTGCCCAGAGTTCAGGACAAAACTTCTGTTTTGATTTATCAATTTTCGTCAAAGACTTCTTGTGTCGTAGAAGCGAAACTCCCTAATTACGAAACCTGTTAAGACTCAAACTGACGTTCTTTTAACACCGACCAGTGTTGTCTAAACACCTTTTTGGTGTTACTGAGCCCAAACCTCTATTACTTTAATACTTCTCTGGGGTCACATACCAGGCTACCAGGCGGCTGGTGCTGGATTAACACAAAGGTTTTGCATTGAAAATCCATATTGGTTTGAGAGAGCAGGTTGTTTAGGAGCAATTAACCCCAATATCGCTGGTCGCACCGCGCCCAATTAATTGCACCAGTTTTGTTTCAAAGAAGTGTGGAGGTTATTGCATTAGCAGTTGTGATTTATACCAATTCTGTTGATACAGACTCCCTGTGACCTAGATGTACACGCGATCAGAAATCAGAACAAGATACTCCCCTTTAATCTATGGCAGAAACCAATCAATGGCTATTAGGGATAAAACATTGGAAAGCTTAAAACCGGCTCCGTGCCCAAATCACACTAAACAGCGCCTTGGATCGAATACAAGAGAGCAATATAAGACCGAACAATAATAATGAAGATCATTTTATCTGACTGAACCATGCCACATTGCTGCGTGTTGGCTCAGGTCTGTTAATGGTATTATGGAAGTATCATAATTATAAGTATTTAAGTTGTGAAATTTTGAACCAATATTTGGAAACGATGATCTGTTATAACTTCGGAAATATAAAATGTCATTTTTTACTTCCCTTAAAGAGGTAGTTTTGTGATTTTGAAGTGGTGTCAACATATCTAAAAAGATAAATGTAAACGTTCCTAGTTGTATTATCATACGGGATTTGAGTTTTTTTTTTTTTTTGAAGCGCGAAGTTTCCAAAATGGATTAATGAATGCTCGATGTCTACAAGAACTCGAAAAGTAAATTAAACGTTTTTTAACAAAAAAAGTAATTCGATTCTTCACCACTTACACTCGACAACCCTCCCCTGTACTAGCATAATCGTTTGAATCCGGCATATCTCTGATGATCGTCAGATTTTTACTTTTAATAATTATAGAAAATATAATATCAGTGATAGTGCCTCTCTTTATTCATTTTTCAATTTATTCACATGTATTTTGGTGTGGTTTCCCTGATATTTGTCCTTTCATGGCGCTTTGCGCTTCGACTAATTGACAACTTACACGCCGATCCAATCCGAATAATTGCCCCGCTCAAGCGAGAGTAATGTCAAATTATTTAAAACGGAATTATGATTATGATGTAATTCCGTACCCGCTCAAATTACTACGGAACTCGGTCAATGCACTTCTTGGTGCGATCAAGCCAAGCCTATATACACATCCAATTGGGACTACTTCGCATTGAAGCAGAAAATTACACCAAAGCATGATAAAACTACACTTAATCGTGGCGTTATCCCATTTATAAATTTCATCACACATATACCTAGTTATTAATCAGTGACAAGCATCCCGAAGTACTCCTGGTATTCAATGGGAGCTCTTTTTTCATTGTCACGACTCTCTACTCTGTTATTATGCAGAGAACCTAATTTACGAAGTACTCTATTCATCAATATTGTATCTGTTTGCTAGGTTTATATATATGAGAGCGTCGTGATTAGTCTCCAAAGTCCAGTCACACCGAAAGAATCTATTCCAATCTGATTGATGGTATATCATTGGTAATAATTGTATTAGGTTGGTCTATATGGGACGGTTCCGTTGGTGCGGCCACGACAGAAAAGTAGTATGACAATCTTGAAGTGGCGCAAGGACCATCAAACCTGCCTTGCGAATCTCGCTATCTGCTTGAACCGTATTAATAGTGCCTTATCATACTTACAGTTTAGGCCCTTTAAAAGAAAATTTTAATCTTGTGGACCTAATATTGACTGATTGAGGCATTTAAATGAGTTGCTATTTAATACAGATTTTAACTGTTGTATTTTGAACGATAAAAATCAAGAATCTTATACTTCACTTTTCACAATTTCAAATCTCCGTTTATTTCTCTTTAGTTCGACAGAATTAAAAAAAGGGTTTGTACGAACTTTGTCACATACCGCACAAAAGTTTACCACGTATGCTTCCAACCTGTACACCCACATTCGGAAAAATTTCTAAAGTTGTATTTTGCCTCTTGGGAGCCTTTTTTCTTTCTTTTATAGCTTTCGCAAATCGTTCTTGTGCGGAGTCCCATTTCAGGCTTGACACCCAACTTGTCTGACAAACCTGTTAGAACCTTCTCCCGGAGGTGGGGGAGGGGGTGGTACTAACAATGTATTGGGATACGGATATGTGCCGAAATAAGCAGACTGTTGATTTTGTAAAAATGTACATTGTGGTATCTAACTGACACCATTTTTATGATCATCTCGTTACTATATACGGGTCGTGTGGTCTAGTGGTTAGAGCATTGGACTCATAATCGCAAAGGTTGTGAGTTTGAATCCCTACTCTGCCATTGTCTCCCCTTTGATAAAAAGGCCCGAGAGTAATATCTGTCGTCTATAAGGCCAGCCACTATGACTGATTAACGTAGACGTAAAATGATTCCTAGGTAATTGGTTATATACCAGCTTGGCGTTAACCAGCAAAACGCTGTCCTGCCGAGTTCCTACGGGAGTTACCATAAACAGAAACAGAATTATATCCGTTCACTCCGCACTTTCTGTTTTTCATTCTTTTATATTTGATTTTTGGACAGTAGTAAGACATCGTGTTAAAGTGAAAATGGTTGGGAAAGAAATGTTCAGGTGTTACCATTTATGGTAATCATTCGCAAAAAACATTAATGGAGACGAAAATAATAGGGTGACAGAATATCGGATTTTCATAGATGTTAATTTGAAAGGGCCCTGTTGGAAGCGCGTTGGAAGTTATTATCACAGATGGGATGTAAAAGACTGAATAAAGAGTAGATGAGAGGGGAAATGGGAGAAGAAAATGAGAGAGGGAGTTGAGGAGTCTAAAAGACTAAATCAGATATCATTCGTATCCCGAAGGCCACACATCCCTTCATTTCGGAGTGTTTTCACGGGCCACGTTGCCCTTGGTTACCTTAACTCCCAAGTGTTATTTTCATCAACAGAGTTCAATGATGATATTTGGGCGAAACATCCGTCGTCAATATCACGAAAGGGCAGGAAAAGACTTTAATTAAATCAAACATCATCAGCAGCAGCACACTGTATGCAGCCGACGCCGAAAGAACCCCGGAAATTCCCTGAGTTTGATCCCCCATGACATTTTGCGTGGTATTGCTCGCGGTGTTTTGGATAACCTTTTTTCCATTTAATTTCAAAATTTTTATCACTGATATACACATACATCATGTAATCATATCATTGTAAAACACATTTAATCTAATGAAAATACTATATAGTTTGTTTATTTCTTATTAGGTTTCTTATTTATATAACCTGTTTTCTTATTAAAACCTATTTTCCGAATATGACCTTAATCAAAGTTGAATCGAACTGCCAAGATTATTTTGATAAAGTCGATCCTAATCTCTTTTACTCATTTAATTTGTTTGTTTAGGGAGGAGGGATATAAAACCACTTAATATAAACCTGAGATGGGATAGAAAATTCAGGATGCATTCTTCGTATAAGAGAGGTTTTGAATAGGCTACGTTGTTTTAGGGACTTTTATGAAAAATTTAGATTTTCACAAAGAATAAATCAACGAAAAGTGGTGTATCTGTAGCTATCAAACTTTCTTTGAAATAGGAATGCAAGAACGATGAACAATAATTTGATTTATTATATACTAAACACGTATTCATGTTTTAACTTACCTTTCATGCGCCACTTAAAATTAAATGAATATAATTACATTATTTGTTTTCATTCAGTTCAGCCAAAGACCAAATATCATCTGAAAGAAGGGCAGTGTGTCATCCGACCATTCGAATATTGACGAGTATTTATCCCATTGATCCTTCGCTATGCTTACTATACTCCATATTGTCATGAACGAGTATTTTTTTCAACGATTTCTTCTTCATGAATACTATTATGAACGCATGTGACTAAGAAGAGAATGAAAAGCTCAACAGAACCGATAAAAGCCAAGTTACCATGGCAACGGTTACCAAGGATAGCTATTTCAATGGTCGAATGTAATTATTTGCAGGGAAATGTACATTATTAAAAATGATTTCATGGCAAGTTAGAGATGATATGAGATATATCCTCGATGGTATAACAATGCTAAGTATTTGAGGTCATCGGTTTAAGAAAGCTTGCTTTACAACCAAAAGAATGGTATTCGAAGCAGCCACTTGCGCAGAAGTAATTAGGGCTGCGTTTTATCTATGCTAGATGAGATATAGTATCAACTTTGATATTTTTGTATGAAACCTCGACATTGGAAGCTTCACATGTAATGAATTGCAAGATGTTGTAAAGTTTTCATTACAATTTAATTAATAAACAAAAATCTAATTTACCATATCAAATGAAATTTGAAACCAAACTCCAAAACAATCATGGGCACGGTAAGAGCTGATAAAGTATAAGAAGTATTTTAAAACGACAATAATGGGGATGATGATAGCGATTACGATATACTTATTATCATAATATAATTAAAATGATGATGATAATATCAATAATGTATGAAGAAGATTAATAATCATAGTAAATAAAATCAATAAAAGAATTCGATTTTTATTTTATTTCACCCAATGTTTTGTGCAGTCCAGTGGCGTATTGATCCGTACAAATTTGAGGGGGACAAACGTGATTTATGGAACAAAATTGCTCAAAAGTCGGGAGAAAAAAAAAAACGAAAACAGTAAACCTGAGTTGTGATGGATTATATTTATAAAATAATATTATATTTAAACCCTTTTTCTTTCCTGATCTTTTTTTACTCATTTCCCCATGCTAGAAATGTTCATATGTCGGCATTTATTTCCAATACATCGTCTTCTTTATTTTGTTCTCATCTTTTTGCATTGACGCCAAATGGCGACAATGTCTTCTTCCTGTTCTCCATTCCGATTCCGCAATCTTCTTTTTTTCTTCCGCCAAAATCCCATTCAGTTAATACATAGAGATTGTGGCTCCTGCTCTGGCCTTGTTCCTCCTCCAAATTCTTCCAAATTTGGTAGGAATATTGTCCAGAACCCCTAATTGTACACCTTACATTCCGTTATCCAAAATCGTTCATGCGTGACCATCCATGCACCATTTTGTCCATTTCAGACCCATTTTCATACCATTCCTAATTCTATCGAATCTCCCTTATCCTGCATGGTACAGACTTCTAACAAATTGTTGTAGATTGTTTAAGAGTTGCTCTTTTATCTGCGATACATAACATGCCCTTCGAAATGCCATTTTCATGCCCTTAATTCATATCCGAAATAGTTTACCTTCAAAAACTTCGTATTTATTGAAATGCAAAGTCATAAAATCGTGTAATGGCCATAATTCTGTGTTTTCATTCATTTTGGTCTCATATTTTCAGAGATTGCATTATGGTATCATCTGTCATAATTCAAGCATCAATGACTATTACTTTTAGAAATAGCACCCTCTAATGTTTTGAAAATGTTTATCTTCGATTGACCCTCATTGCGTCATGCAAGGTCAAACCCGTACCCTCTCTTGGATTTGAGTTCTTCAAGTTATGCTCTTTGAAGGCATTAGCAAAAATATATACTTTACAACTGACAAAATATATATCAAAAGTGCTCCTGAAAATCTCAAAATACGAAAAAATGCACAATAATGTCAAGAAGAACTTCAACTCGCTCGCACTTCTTTATCATTCGAGCGAAACCTTTCCAACTTGGCAGATATCAGGATTGATGTATACCACAACTGTTCTTCGACCTTTTTGACAGGAACTGACAAAGAGCTGACGTCAGCTTAAAATTATCGCGAAAACCCTTCATTTTTTTATTCATTACTTTATATTCCATTTACTTCCGGTTTGTTGCTTGCGCACAAATAAAGCTGGTAGCAATGTCGCTGCATTGGAATTTACTTTACATTGACACCAAATACGATATAAGTTATAACATTAAATTTTGAGATAATCCGATTTGATCACGTGGCATACTATACAATGCATAGTTTATCAGCAACATAATTATACAAAATGTCTATGGCAGAAATCGGCTCCTAGCGGAAACCTAATTTCACATAATTGTCATGGAAGTTACTGCATATGAATCATCCTCTACAGTATAGAGTTTTCTCTTTTTTAGTCTGGCTTTGTTTCTTGCCCCCTATTTAATCGATCACATGCATCTATACTTCAATGCGTCAAAACTTCTTAATATAAAAAAAAATTCAACCCAAAACAAATGCATGCATATCGTTTTGATACGATTGCAATTCTAGTCTTACTTATCTTTCATTTTTGTAATATAAAACCCCTGGAAATATACCTTTCATCCAATATTCATGAGAGTATAGAGTAAATTTCTATTGTATCATTTCTCAGTAACGGAGAATTAGATGTAAACGATCGGAGATAAGTGAGATAGCTTGGGAAGAGAATGATGGATCAATTTTAGTTGAAATTGCTTTCTGATTGTCGACTTATGAATACCGAGGGTTGCGTATATAGCGTGGGTGTATTCAATTGTCACATTGGTTTGATTGATGGGAGCATCCTTTAAGCCAAGAGAGTTGCTATCAAGAGACAAATCAATCCGCCACTGCACCGTATACACTGTCAATGTAATTCGCTCCCTAATAAACCTGTCTGCTGTGATTTAATGCTATATGGTTGGCGGAATCCTTTTTTATTGGTAGTATTGGACTGCAGGACTGTGAATAATATAACCATAGAGCTATTACAATAGCTCCATGATATAACCTATATATATATAAACGGACATTTAATCAGAATATGGAACTTATTTTAATTTTTTCGAATACGTGAAATACATGATTAAAAAACGAAAGCCCAATAGTCCCATTTTTAAATTGTTATTCCATTCTTATTTCATTCTTTATCATGTATATATATTTATATATTGGTAGTGGTATGATACAAATAAAACCGCTACCACTATATACCACCGTCACCATCAACATCTTCATCATAATCATCATCACCACCATCATCATGATAATCATCAATATCATCATTATCATCATCATCATCATCACAATCATCATCAACAGCATCATCACCAGCATCACCATCATCAAAACCATCATTGTCATAACCATCATCACAAACATCCCCATCATCATCACGATCATCCTCCGTGTCCTCCTTCAACATCTTTTCCACCTGAACGAGTTTACACTTTCTGAAATTACTTCAAAATTCTCAGTTCTTAATCTTTTGGTCCATGGTGCTTATATGCTTAGAAATCCCATTACAAAACTTAATGCTCTGCATAATCACACACTTTTCATATCCCCAACGACGTGAACTGACGAAATGACGGATTGTTGCAATTATATTACAAAAAAAGATCAGGACTATAATAGAAGCTCTTCATCAATTGAATCAGCAATGGTATACAGAATCAAGAGATCATTTCAAGTTTACATTTTCAAATTAAATGTTAGTTTAACTATTTTATTTTCCGATCATTCCGTCGAATCAGGTCGATAGTCTTTTGTTAATACTTCTATCGCACTTAATTTCACTCCACGGTTCATTAAATCATTTAGTTTATTAATGTTGCATGTGTCACTATCAACGTCACCCAACACTGCAGGTGTCATGTGCATTGATTTATTGATTCACTTTGCTATATTATTCATCGCGTCTGACGGAGGGGAGGGTGGTCGGATGTAAGAATAATAAAAAAATCTCCAGTTTGAGATGCCATAGTCTTCCAAAATAGCAAATTATCAACACGTTCATGTAGGCCCTAATACCATAATCACACCACCATAACCGAGTTTAAAACTTACCAATGATAAACCATTTAAAACAATGCTACAGTCATACCACAAACCGACTCGAAATCGAGCAAAGGTATGTGATATGTAATGGCTTTGATCGGTCTGGAGCAGTTTCGCCGATGTGGCTGTAGCACGAGGTTCATGGAGCACGTGCCCTGAAGCCGATAACACGTTTCTGTGGAAGATGGCAACGTCCTATCTATTTTAAATGTCTTTGGCAACGTCATAGCAGTTATACCAACATCAATGGAACGAGATTGCTTCACTTTCGGCACGCACGGCATCACTAAACGATGATAAATGTTGCAGAATGATTTATTGATTCATGATTTATACGTGGATAGAGAAACCCAGGTCATATTTGCAATTGCGATCCTTTGAGATACAGATAAAAAATAATATTGTCGAAATGTCATTCACGCATTGGAAAATAATATCCGCGTCTGATCTACCAGAGATGTATATGCCATTCCCAGGTTAGCATTTGGAATGCACAGAATGATGCCATCTATGTACCGTTTTACTCATAGTTATAAAAAGTATAATATTGGATCGATTCGCATTATATCATTATGACTACACAGGGGACGTGGAACGGTTTTGAAAGTGGGGAAGAGAGGCAAAATGGTGGACTTTTCCATGCACAAAAAGGGGGGCGAGGCTGAATCGGGTTGAACCCCCCCCCCCCTCTGGTTCCGCAGCCTCTTTCAATAATAGCGGGAATATGTCTTGTACTACACTCCCCCTTTCTCTCTTACATCCCCCTCTCTCTCTCTTTACGTATAACTTTTTTCTATATCTTATTCTCCGCACCCTCTCCACCCACTGTATCAATTGTCCCTTTTCTCTTTCTCTTTTCTTTTCTTCTTTTTTTGTTTTCTTCTCTTCTTTTTCAATCATATCTCTCTTCTCTCTCACTCTTCCCTTTGAACCCCTTGATATTCATGAACAGCTATAATTCCTATAAGTTTGATTACCCCTCGTCCTATATTTTCTGTCCAAAAAAGCGGATGTAGATGTTTCAATAATTATCCAACTTGCCGATATATGAGAGCGATGTAAACATGACTTTTATCGAACCAACAGGAAATAACGCATTCCGATATCAAAACTATTTCTATAAGAATGACGCCACATCAACATAGGTATTCATTGGTATCTTCCACACGTGCGCTTTCGCTATCACGAGCATGACTGGCTTCATCACAACAGATACCAAATCGTGAATCAGCTAATGTGGTGGCAATTTTCTAGTTCCGTTTTATTTTTTTTTGTGATATATGTAGACCTTCATGTAGATTTTTAAGCATTTTGTGTTATATTCCGCAACGGATGCACAGAGAGAGCTTATATATTGGTACATACTGGACAACCAGAAAGAAAATAGACGTCTTCACCTCAGTTGTAGATTTAATGTAGACAAGAAGCCGAAAAGAGTACTAACCCCTCAACACAGTTATTCAACACTTTTATAACATCGGCCAAGCATTGATTCCCTTTGAGAGAATACCTACTACTCTATCTACTCTCAAATCCCTGATTACACGGTATACATGGTATATATAGAGAACTTGTATACAGCAAGATGATCTTATGCAGTAGAATAATCTTGGTGGATAAAATATGGTATTCTTCCTCCTGCCACTTTATTTTATCCGCTCTTCCCCTCCATGTTTATCTTTTTTTGTTGTTGTTATTTTAGAGTTTCTAGACACTTCACGTCTTTTCGACTATAACTTAAAATTGTATTTCGGCATTTAGGTATTTAAGGAATCCCTTTCGGTTTTTTTTTTATCTGTTAAGTTCAACATTGTTTTACTCAGTCCTCATTTATTTTCTCCCATATCTTTAATTTGTTCATATTATATATTTTATAGGATATAAAATCGTTTTATGTTTCATTATTATCATACATTTATTGAATAAGATATTTTGATTCATTTCAGATCAAACATTGCTGATAATATAGTATCAATTTTAATTAATCAAATTCGTTATCAACTTCAAGTTTATTTACCGACTTGATTCATCGCTCTGCATCACGGTGATATTGCTTGGATTATGCTTTAGAACAGAAAATTGCAATCATTTTGATGTTCGAGTTTTTTTTACAGTAAGGATTAATCATATTTTTCTACCTTTTTTTCCTCCAATCTTTTTTGTGTCTCCTTCTGTGCAGTGCAGACCATGCGGTCCACGAAGTCAGGGAAGATGCGTAATGGTGGGTACATGCTGTAGTCCACAGTTCGGCTGTTACCTGTTCACGCCCGAAGCTGCAGCTTGTATGACCGAAGATGTGTCCCCGTGTCAACTCAATGCCCCTTCCTGTGGCCTTGAAGGGCAGTGTGTCGCAAATGGCATCTGCTGTTCTGCCGCAGAGGGCGCCTGTCACCTTGACCCGACCTGTACGTCGATGTCATTAAATTGATTTTGGACGCAATGGTGTCTTTTCAAAACTAATTATCCCGGTGTACAGTTTTGTCTGACCTTGTAATTTACTTTAGTTCTTATAACATCATCTTTTCCGACCTATCCATTTTTTTGTCGCATTCGTTAGGGATATGCATTTATCACTGTCAGCTAAAGGTTATTACGGGATTCATACGCCGAATTTGATAATTGTTGTATTTTCGTACTCATATCTGAATCCAATGCGCTGGTAAGAATGATTGGGTACAGCTTATACAACAGCAAACTTATTGTCTGAGTCAGTACTGATTTTATCATGTATGTTATCGTGTGTCAAACTATGATCGTCATTGTATGTAGGCCTACTGATAATGTTTGATAATGGCTTATATTTTGTAAAGTCTGAGAACATAATTTTAACAGGAAAACGCGGAAGTGGTTATTATAATAGGAGAACGTAATAAACTGTCAGGGGATGACGGCCCCTTAATCTTAAAGAGTGAGAGTATGTTTCATTAAACTCTCCGTAAGCAATGTAATGTCTTGTACTAAATCAGTTAACCCAATTTATCATTTAGAGTTTCAACAAAGTGTGACAGAATTTCTTAATATCCTACTTAAATGATTACAATTAACAATTTTACAGTCAGAAGATTTAAAAAAGAATTTGAATCTACGTAAACAACAGGTCATGCAGTGTACGTGTAAATTCGTCTGTAACTCACTACAGCCGGTATAAATGTAAACTACAGGTGGTTTTTAAATGGGACCGTTTAGACATTGCAGAGAACTAAATATAAAACTTTATTTTCCTACCTGAATGATCGTTAGATGGAGTTTGAATTGAATGTCTCTCCTGAAAGTTATATTTTCTGTGATCGTAATGTGATTTGCCATCCAAGTATTTTTAATGTTTTTTTCCACCCATTTGAGCTCAATTACATTTTCGTTATGATCTTAAATCATAACTATCCTTAATCGAGTGAGAACAAAGACAAATCATCAACATAAATGTTAGACTCACCACAGATGCAAAACATTAGGTGTATAGTATTTTGCCTGTGACCAAAGGACGAACTGCTGACCGAGAGTTCAGGTCACATACATATCAATTTTAACAAATGAGCGTCATTAATAGGGATAATAAGATTGAAGCGACCAGACAAGGCTGTTAAAAACTATATTATTTTGGTTGCTCATGCAACTTTTCACTGTACGCGCGTACATCGTCCGATGGTGTGAAAACAACCATTTTATACCTACGTGCTCTTATAATAGACCACGGTGTCCAGCCCCCCCCCCCCCCCCCCCGAAGTCAGGTGCCCCTGTAGGTTTAATTTTGAGTAATACAATGCAGAAATACAATGGAATTTTAATGAAAGTTATGAATGGATTACTTAAAGTATCAGAAAATCTCTCACACCGTATCCGTATATCCAAGCTTAGGCGGGCAACCCGACACTTCCATTCAGTTTCATACCGATGATTTTCTAACATCGTACATTGAATTTGAGAGTTCATCTTGGAACACAGACATTTCAAAATGTGACCTTTAGCTGGCGCCATTCAATATCTTTACAGTCACTGGGTGTTGATATCATTATTTCATGCTATGAACTATATTTAAATTTAGTGTATGTTGCATGTAAATATTGAAATTTTCTGTCGTTTATAAATGCGGATAATTATTATAAGGCGTGTGATGATAATTTTAATCAAAAGGGTTTATTTTGTTTAGGGGACTCGGAAAAATAACAGTGTATTCAGTATTTCTTAGTTTGTATTTGAGAAGTGAGGTGGGATGCCGATGAAAATATGAAATCATCCGGGTTCTTAACCTCATTTCAGTTCTCTTTTGTTATTGCAACGTTCAGTATTCTCATGTTTCATCGTATTCATTCTTTGTTACAGCAGCAGTGTATATAGCACATTTGATGAAACATCGACAGACAAGAATATCCAAGCGACGCTCCTAATCATATTGCCATATTTAGTTAGAAAATAATATACGCTTCATATTGAAATGAGACCTAATTACCATTGTTATCATAATCTTCTATTCTGCAAATTCATGCCATATTTTCCTTGAGTGATTTCTTTTGTGAAATAATTGAAGTTTTTGTTCGTTAACTAATTATATATCATTAGTGTAATTATATGTTCGTCATATTACGATTTCATCTTTAAAGTACTCTTAAATAAGTATACAAACATCTGCGAATGCAGAATGAATAGGCTCCATCCTTCTTGATTTCTGTACATGTTGTATCATCGTAATATCAGATACATAAATTGCATGGTATTGAATTATCATATTAATGATCAAACTGATTGTGAGATACATTTTGAATTTTGCTCTGTACTATATTCTGTAGAAGATAATCATCCCCTAATCATCTGACCATTATCAACACGAACCTAATAAAAGGTGCTGGAATTGGCACAGTCACTTCTTTATATCAAAAGTTACATCTTTTTCCTTTTCTCTCTCAATCTTATAGGAATAATGTTGTGTTACTTATGAAATCGAAGTGAAGACCATACAAAATATGGTTCCATGACATTTGCTCCGCTCTAATTTCCACACAGTAATCGAATGACCAACTTCAACCATGGGTTTAACACTATACCATACCCTAAACCTAAAATAAAATCCTATTGCAACACTAAACCTACATCTTAGACGAAATTAAGCCCAGAGAAATTGTCGCAGGAGCAAATGTCGTGTCACCAAAAAGGCTATGCGCCATGGATCTCCTAGGACATGGTGAGGTGTGAAAGGATGAAGAAACTGATAGAGCTAATGGGAGTAAGGATTGGGTGTGTCAATCGTGAGTGTGTGAGCGGGTGTGTGTGATGCCGGTGCTAATGTGCGGGTGTTTTATAATATGCGTTTGCGTGTGTGGGGTATGTGTGTGTGCGTGTATGTGTGAGGCATATTATAAAGTGGACCGTGTGGTTGTGTGTCTGGTTGTACTATATAGAGGGAATATGTGAGGATGTGTGGATGGGTGGGTGGGTGTGTGTGAGGGAGAGAGAGGGCGAGGTAGCCCTATGGTAGGGAGGAGTGTGTGTGTGGGTGATGGTTGTCGAGGTACCGTGACCTAATATTGGTCAAAGGTGCGCCTGACTAATAACGTGAAAGTCCGGGGTACAATTCACGGTCACGGCAACTTAGTGTTCTACGGGAGGGCATGTTATCAACAGTGCTCTATTATCCCAAATTAAAATAATATATAGAAATGTTTTAGTCATATTGGTACACTATAAAATGAAAGGATATATTAATAAAGGAACAAATCATCTGAAGGACCAGGGAGTTACAACGTTCTTAATAAGGGCGTAAACCACTATCACTCCTCGGCCTTTTCCACCATTTTCGCCTTTGTGTTTCTAGAGAGTACCATCCTGCTGTGGCGACCGCACAGAAGCGTTGTTAGCGTAACAGAACGCTAACATTAGGGCCAGTCACACCTTCACGGGTGACCACCGCCTTGACGCATTGTTTTCACTAACAGAGCACTAAAAGTAGGCCTACCGGTATTGATAAACTCACAGAAGCTTAGCCGAATTCCTAATAATCTAACAATAAAAGGCTTAGCAGAATCTAACAGTGGCGCTAATATTAATACAAATCACTAACAGTGCCAAGGTCACCAATAGTGACGATGTTAGTGAATAATTTCTCTCTTTAAAACTTGTCTCCCTTTCTTATACCAAGTAATTTAAAATATACCTCGATCGAATTAAAGGGGTATTCTTGGCCCACACAACAATATATGAATAAATTGAGTAAAATTAGATGAGCAAATTGCTAAAAATTTCATCAAACTCTGATAAAAATAACAAAATTCTTTAATATCAAAAATTAAACACTGTATTTTGCAAATGATATTACTGAGCAGCTCTCTCTCTTAGGTGATCCCTCCACTGTTTTGGAGATTCTCAAATTCTCATTCATTCTCATTCCCAGCATGTGGCCATGAATATGCAATAAATGGAACGATGATGCCATATCCTCTAGCTCTTTCCCCTTATTTTGATTTCATTGAATTGAACTCGTAATTGTCTCAAATGTGTGTATGTCGCCCGAGTAACAAAATGATGATCTTTGAAGCAATATTCTGGGTGGACAAAATTTAAATAAACCTAATTTTGTATGATACAACAGACCCTCATTGCATATTCCTGAAGACATAAATATATATTTCACCGAAATAGGGCCTAATACAAAATTTTAAAATACCATAATTTTGTGTATTCATTTCCAATTTTTATCAATTTGTCAGTGTTTTGTTTCTCTCACTTTACTCTGCAAACCGTATTATTTTCTTCAGCCTGGAGTATATACCCCTTTAGGAATAGGTATATAGCGGGGGATGTTGATTAGTGCCAAGATTTCAAAGATTTTCTTTTTCTTCCAAGATATATCATTTATTAAGGTGTTTGAAGACATTTTTATGAATAGACCCTACATTAGAAAGAACAAAAGCTGATGAAATTTATCGCATGATAACCATCATTGGCAAATACTCTATCATGAGCATGATGAGTGAAGTCTGTGAAGAGCATTTTCAAACAAAAGAAACCGATGAAAAGTGGGATTGCATTTTTTTTTTACAGAATCTCCATCGTAATATCTTTTCTTTCTTTTTGAAGCTTATTCGATATTTTTTAAATTAAATTAGTAAATATATATTTACTACCTGCTGCCATTTCATGTTTAAACTGTAATAATAAATCATTTTGTAGGCCTATATGATAATGAATTACATTCCTTTACCCTTTCCTAGACAAGATTTTAAAATTGTAGGATGTGCAAATAATCATAACTAAATCTAAGTTAAATCTAGATCACTACGCACAAATTATAGATTTTGCCTAACTCTAATCCCCTAACAACAGCTTTCTGTGCCTTCTGTGCGGTAATTCTACCCATGTGTTAGGAGCTGATTTGTTAATGGATAATACTATACAGATTGTGGTGTCAAGCGTTGATCCCAGATCTAAATAATGCATTATAGCCATCGCGACGAGATTACCGGTTGTAACAGGGCCCTTTGTTAGCGCAGTGTTAAGCTAACAGCGTTTCTGTGCGGCCGATACTGATGTTCAGATAACCATCTCTGGGCTCTTGTCATGTCCACTTTCCTTTGAAAAAAAAATCATTAGATGACACGATCTTAGATCTCATCATGTCTATATACATCCTGTAGAAGAGATCGTCAAAATAATTACTTTTCTTGGATCTCGCCTTGTCTATACCCTTTGGGATAGATGATTAGCATAAGACCTCCTCATGTCTACATCCTGTAAAAATAGATGATCATTGTGTTAACAGGGTGCAGACACGACGAGATGCGAGATCTCGTCATCTGATCCGAGAGGTAGACATAACGAGATGATAATCTGGATCTGGGTGGCACTTTTAACATTCCATAAAATGTTATGAACAAGTAAAGGGAGGGTGTGTGTGCGTAAGAGACTGTGTGTGAGGGAAGGTGTGTATGCGTGTGTTTGTGCCTGCGTGTTACTTTACCGTGATAAGTAAAGTATAGACGCAAAATGTGCTGTTCATTTGTTGTTCACTTGGATTAAGCGGAGTCTGCAGCTAATTATCTTTTTGTCTTTGTCTATTTTTCTTTGCCGATGCTCCTAAAGTCTTAATGAATTATGTTTATTATTCTAAACTAAAATTTTGCCTTATTGCTAGTCTGTTATCTATGTTTATACAGAACATGACATATTTTTTTCCAATTAGACATACATATTCTACTTTTTGTATTGTATATGTGTATGTGTGTATGTCCGTATGTATGTGTGTGTGTAAGGGTGCGTGTGTATGTGTGTATATGTATGTATATATATATATGTGTGTGTGTATATATATGTACATGATGTATATGTATGTGTAGACATAATATATATGCAGCAGATTAGCTTTGCATCCCTCTCCCTATCTCTATTTTTCTTTCTATATTCTAGGCAGTTGTCATCGTACTATTGTCCACCCTCATGTACCGTCCTGTGTTGTGTTGTGTTGTGTCGTGTTATTGTCTTTTGTCTCTGAATTTCACAATCCTGTATATAAGATTTTTTTGCCCCTTTCGTTATCTTCATGTATTCCTTTACATATATTTCAATATTTTTTCTATCCTAACCTTTTGAGGGGTTCACATTTTACAAGCTTTGCTTTTCAGTGGACCCCTCCATTCTTCTCATGATATATGATTATATTGATTTAATTATATTTAATTATATTGATTATATTGATTTAAATATATTTGAATCACTTATTGAATATGTATATTATTTATTCAATGTTGAACTTTGTTCATGCTTTTATTTTTAATTGAATTGATTTATCATGTAATTATTTGTATTATGTTGAAGAATGAAAATAAATTGAATTGAATTGAATTGAATTGAAATTGTTAACATGGTTAAATGAAACAAAGGCCTATATTAACCAATACGTCTGATGCGGTAAGACTATACGCAACCTAAGGGCGAGTTGTTTTCCTCAATAGAATAACACACAAACTGGTAGTCTCGCCGCATCAGACACATCGCTTTCTTGGCGTCACAGCAAAGATAGTGCTTCCTCCGCCTAGAGTATAGGCTACTGCTGTAAAGGCCCCTTCACTAAAAGGAGAAGACCCATTCATTTTGGAGGAGGTAAGGGATTTTGCGATTACTTCTAATGTGAATTATAGTACGCTTATAACCACTGGCGTAAATCCGTGTTGATGGGTGGGGTTGATGACTGAAATATTTTGGCATTTTTTGCAATCATGTTTTTAGATATGCAAGGAATTGTCATTGATATGTCCACAGTGGCGTACCGTGGGTCACGGCATTGAGGAGGGGGGGCACCAGCAAAATTTTTGAATCACTAAGTGAGTGCGCTAGTGAGCTCGCGAAGCGCGCTAAGTTGCCAGTTATACTGACCTAATAGAGACATTTTAAAGACAATGTCATTAAACGGATGTGTATCTCACTGATCAAATAATGCGAGCGCGAAGCGCGAGCTGAATTTTTTTTATATTCACACCTAAAAAGGGACAATATAATCAAATTTGTGTAATCATGATAGGTACCTGTCTCGCTAAACAATGCGAGCGCGAAGCGCGAGCTGAAAACTTAGATAATTCAGACCTGAAGTGGGGCATTCTAAGGTTTCTTTGTAGGAATTAACTAGGACAATACGTATTTCATTAACCAAATGATGCGAGCCGCGAGCGTGAAGCGCGAGCTGAAAATTTTTGATATTCAGATCAGAAGAAGGGACATTTTAAGGACCGATTTTAGGAATTCATGAAGAGCAGACATATCTCACCAATCCACTAATGTGAACGTAATCACGGACAGGAAATGTTTCATATATACGAAGACCTTAACATGGGGCAATCACTTTTGAGTCATGAAAAAGAAGCATATGTCACTACATAAAACAATGATAACTCAAGTGCTAGGAAATATATTTGGTTTATATTAACTTGAAAACGGGATGTTACAGGATTATATTTCTCGTTAAACAGACAATGCGAGCACCAGGAACAATAAAAAAAGACGTAGGCCCTGGGCAAATTATGTTTCATAAAGTTGTAATGTAACATAACATAATTATAATAAAATATAACATTATAATGAATAATATTTTTTTCTTTCCCACTACGTTTCTCTTCCTTTCTCCCTTTTTTCTCCTTTTCCCCCCTTTCCCCGTTTTTTTGTCAGCCGATGGGGGGGGGATGTGCCCCCCATGCCCCCCGTAGTTACGCCACTGTATGTCCATATGGCGAATACCCCTCCAATATTATTATATTTTTTTACCCCATGATGGTTTAATGGTTTTATTAGAGATTACATTTAAAAAAATTTGACATTCCATCTTAATTCCTTTCCAAAGACCCCAACATTGATGAATTGGAAGAAACAGGGGTTTCTCTTCAATGTTATAATAAGGACATAAGTATTTCGTTTGGAAATGGTGAAATGGCTCTTTATTTGCATTTTATGATTTAATAATATTGTTTTATTTGTTAAGCGGTATTTTAGGAAGAATTTTCACCAATAAAACAATTATCTCTTGTGATTTTTTTTCTTCATTTTTTTCGTAAAAAGTGGGGGGATGTTTGTACAGGCCACCCCCCCCCTCCTCGAAAAGTGGGGGGGGTATATCCCCCCCATCCCCCCCCCCCCGGGATTTACGCCAGTGCTTATAACGATTATGCAGTTCCAATTATTGTTGGCTTCCGAAATACGACCAAGCGCAGTGAGCTGTGTTTTTCCAAATACGCGTAATGCCCATTACAGTGTACAGTGGGTGGAGGAGTCGTGATGTAGTGGTTCTGACTCTCGCTTTTACAGAGGGTCGTGTGTTCGAATCCCACCGCGGTCTGGCGTTCTTTGGCAAGGCGTTAATCCACACTTTGCCCCTCTCGACCCAGGTGCTAAATGGGTACCCGGTAAGATGTGAAAGACATTGTAGCTTGTCCTGTGGCCTGTTTCCTAAAGGGTTGAAACTGTTGTAACTTTGCCATTATGGCAACTACCATGATAACCTTGATTTTGATTGGCTGCTGAGCCCTGTTGCCATGGTAGTTTCCATAATGGCAAAGTTACAACAGTTGTAACTCTTTATGAAACGGGCCCCAGTACTGTGTGCGCCTCACCGGCGACTGACTGGAATTCTCCCCAGGGAGTGGAGTTTGTGCATACATTGTGTGCAGGAATGACTGATTGAATCCGATGACCGGGGTAATAATATATCTGTAATGCGCTTAGACACGTCGGTCCGATGTATTAAGCGCTATATAAAAACGGATTATTATTACATAATTATATCCACTCTCCAATCTTTCCAAAACCATTTCATCCGGGAAGTATTTAACTACCAGTGGAGCGTTCCATGCAGTTAAAGAGATGCAGTTTATATTAATGTATCGAAGTAGACGGAGGCAGCAAATATGCCTAGATGTATTTGCTATCACAGGCTCGGGACACATGCCAATGCATACAGGCGGCCCCTTCCTTATATATTATTGTCGCCCCCCCCCCCCCCCCCCATAAAAAAAGGGTCGAAAAGAAAAACAGAAGAAGCCAGGTGAACTGAAAACTTTTTCCGGTCATTATAAAAAAAATCTCTCGGAGTGAGATAATAATCGGCTCAAGAGGATAAGAGTATGATGCTACAAATCAATGATATCATGCACAAATTATTGGCCAGCGATTCTAGTTTTCATTACTTTTAAAGTGAGATACATAGGCTACTCATCCTCAGTTAAAAATTACAAACAAGTGTTTGGGATATGTCTGCCTTCGGTATAAGTCGCCAAAATAATAACATTAATAATAGTAATAATAATAATAGTAGTAGTAGTAGTAGTAGTAGTAGTAGTAGTAGTAGTAGTAGTAGTAGTGGTGGTAGTAGTAGTAGTAGTAGTAGAAGTAGTAGTAGTAGTAGTAGTAGTAGTAGTAGTAGTAGTAGTAGTAGTAGTAGTAGTAGCAGTAGTAGTAGTAGAAGTAGTAGTAGTAGTAGTAGTAGTAGTAGTAGTAGTAGTAGTAGTAGTAGTAGTAGTAGTAGTAGTAGTAGTAGTAATGATAATAATAATAATATACTGATCTTTTTTAGCGCACAAACTATGCATATAATATTCTTCTGCGCTGTAATTAAGAGCTTATTGCTTGAAAAACGAATTTAAACATTGAGGAAAAAGAAAGTATAAGATTTAATGGAAAATGTTTTTAGTCTAAAGCCCCAGTCACATATAGACACGGATCCTCACGGATCAACACGGCAACGCCGGCATGATCCGGGGAGGTCCGGGATCGTTTTGCCCCGGATTGAACGTTGATGACTGTAAACACGGCATTTACACGGCATCTTTACACGGATCTACACGGACCATGCCGGCAGAGCACGTCGTCAACACGGACCTACACGTCAGCAACACGGACCTATACGTCAGCAACACGGACCAACACGTCAGCTACACGGATCAACACGTCAGCAACACGGACCAACCCGTCAGCTACAAGGACCAACACGGACCAACACGTCACCAACACGGACCAACACGTCAGCTACACGGACCAACACGTCAGCTACACGGACCAACACGTCAGCCCAAGGACCAACACGGCAGCTATATTGACCAGCACGGCAAATGAAAATCTGCTCATAATAATGAGCTGATATTTATTTATTTTTTCTCATCCTTGTCGCAACATTATATTATGTTGTTTTTAAAAAAAGATATCAAAACTTAAAACTTCCTTAACCAGTAAAAACGCTGTTTTTTATACAACGCAGTTTACTGTTTTAACAGTAGTTAAGTACTTTAAATATTAAACGACAAATTTAATTTCGATTTGATTTGATATCACTTTATTGAAATCACAGTAAAGGAAAAAAATTTACAAAGTCAATAGAAAACATAATAAAAATTAAGATAGGCCCAGGTCATGACGCATAACTGTCGATGCAGGGCAGTGGTATAAAACTTAATGTACAATTTTGATGTAACAGGTACATAACATTTATTTTAAGAAAATGAAATGTGAAATAGTAATAACAGACAAAGTTGGGGTAAATAAAAAAATAATAAAAAATTATTGATACATGCACTAAGTTTACAAATATTAGGTTGGGGCCAATCTCCAAAGCGTAAGAAAATATCCTGAATCGTTAAATCATCCATTTAATCATAAATAAATTAAGCAAGTTTGTGTCAACTGTTTAACAACTCCTGAAAAGTTCATAAATTAAATAGCGTTGTAAAGATTTGATGGGAAAAAAGAACACGGACTGCCAAGGATACTCCAGGCAGTCACATGGACCTACACGGCAGCTACACGGACCTACACGGCAGCCACACGGACCTACACGGACCATCCCGGATGGCTTTGCCAACCCGGCAGTCCACGGATGACGCCGGATGTTTTTGACAGTCAAAAACTGCCGTGTTGGCCTCCCGGACGTTCAAGGACCAACACGGACCACCCCGGACCTCCAAGGATGCCCAAGGCGCCAACACGGATCTCTCCCCGGACCACCCCGGATCAGATCCGGGATGGTCCGGGGTGGTCCGGGCTCTATATGTGACTGGGGCTTAAAGCCCGGGGTGGTCCGGGGAGAGATCCGTGTTGGCGCCTTGGGCATCCTTGGAGGTCCGGGGTGGTCCGTGTTGGTCCTTGAACGTCCGGGAGGCCAACACGGCAGTTTTTGACTGTCAAAAATATCCGGCGTCATCCGTGGACTGCCGGGTTGGCAAAGCCATCCGGGATGGTCCGTGTAGGTCCGTGTGGCTGCCGTGTAGGTCCGTGTGGCTGCCGTGTAGGTCCGTGTAGCTGCCGTGTGGCTGCCTGGAGTATCCTTGGCAGTCCGTGTTCTTTTTTCCCATCAAATATTTACAACGCTATTTACTTTATGAACTTTTCAGGAGTTAATTTATTTATGATTAAATGGATGATTTAACGATTCAGGATATTTTCTTACGCTTTGGAGATTGGCCGCAACCTAATATTTGTAAACTTAGTGCATGTATCAATAATTCTTTTTCTCTTTTTTTTTAAATATTCACCCCAACTTTGTCTGTTATTACTATTTCACATTTCATTTTCTTAAAATGAATGTTATGTACCTGTTACATCAAAATTGTACATTAAGTTTTATACCACTGCCCTGCATCGACAGTTATGCGTCATGACCTGGGACTATCTTAATTTTTATTATGTTTTCTATTGGCTTTGTAAATTTTTTTCCTTTACTGTGATTTAAATAAAGTGATATCAAATCAAATCGAAATTAAATTTGTCGTTCAATATTTAAAGTACTTAACAACTACTGTTAAAACAGTAAACTGCGTTGTATAAAAAACAGCGTTTTTACTGGTTAAGGAAGTTTTAAGTTTTGATATCTTTTTTAAAAACAACATAATATAATGTTGCGACAAGGATGAGAAAAAATAAATAAATATCAGCTCATTATTATGAACAGATTTTCATTTGCCGTGCTGGTCAATATAGCTGCCGTGTTGGTCCTTGAGCTGACGTGTTGGTCCGTGTAGCTGACGTGTTGGTCCGTGTTGGTGATGACGTGTAGGTCCGTGTTGCTGACGTGTTGGTCCTTGTAGCTGACGGGTTGATCCGTGTTGCTGACGTGTTGGTCCGTGTAGCTGACGTGTTGGTCCGTGTTGCTGACGTGTAGGTCCGTGTTGCTGACGTGTAGGTCCGTGTTGACGACGTGCTCTGCCGGCATGGTCCGTGTAGATCCGTGTGAAGATGCCGTGTAGATGCCGTGTTTACAGTCATCAACGCTTAATCCGGGGCAAAACGATCCCGGACCTCCCCGGATCATGCCGGCGTTGCCGTGTTGATCCGTGAGGATCCGTGTCTATATGTGACTGGGGCTTAAGTTTGAACGTTTCTACTGATGGAGAGGATCTAATTACAAAATAATGACAAGCTATTCTATAGTTTTGGGACTGCGCAGGCGAATGCACGATCTCCCAAAGTCTTTTGTATTACGAGCTGGGGGCTTGGCCACTTAGTGCCTTATATACAATTAACAAAATCTTGAAAGATATTCTTTGGTGAACTTCTGAAAGACAGTGCAAATCTTTTAAGAAAGGGGTGATCCTTGAAAATCTAGGTTGACTACAAATCAGCCGTGCACATGATGTGTTCTGTACTCGCTGAAGACGCCCGATTTGAGACAAGGGGAGCCCATACAGCAAACTGTTACAATTAAATAATCTAGCTTACTAATCATGCATGGACAATTATTTTCATGCTTTCATCGTCAAAGTATTTTCGTATGCGTCTAAGGTTGTATATCATAATGCAATGATGATTTACGCACATTGGTAATATGTGTTTCCATAGTCAGTTATGAGTCAAAAGATACTCAAATATTTCTTGCATTAGAGTGGGGTTCTATCCCTTTTTGTTTATAAGATAAGATTATATTTTATTCACTCTATCGACCCAGGGGCGTAGCTCCCGGGGGGTGGGCACGTGCCCCCTCCCCCTAAAAGAAATTGGCGGAGCAAAACCAAAAAGGGGAGAAAGAAAGAAAAAAAGAAGGGGAAAGATAAAAGAAAAAAAAAGAAGATGAAAATTAGAGGAGGAAGACGAGTCAATAAAATAAGGTGAGGGGAAGACTTGCGAAAAATCTTTCATGTCCCTATATAACATTTTTGCTCGCGCTTCGCGCTCGCATCGCCTGTGTGATGAGATTCATATCTTGCTCAATAGGCTGATATGGAGATTAAAATATCAAGTATTGAAGTCAATATACAAACATATTTCAGCTCGGACATCGAGCTTTCATTATATTTTTTTATTTACAAGTTAATTTTCAAAGTGCTCTGTAAAATGTCCGTTTTATAATATCAACATTTCAGCTCACGCTGCGCGGTCGCATTATTTGATTTGCCAAGTGTTCCTAGTTCTTTCCAAGTTCCAAGTTCTTTTGTATTCCATTAAGTTTTCAAAATATCCCTATCCAGATGTGATTGTCAATGCCTATCAAATAGCGCTGCGCGCTCGCATTTTTATTGGTGAGTTATGTATACCTATATATTAATTCCATAACAAGCTACTTAAAATCCCCTTTTCATTACAGTTTATGAAAAAAATTCGGCTCGCAATTTGCGCAACATGCGTCCTATTCATAATTACAAATTGCTTAAAATGTCCAGTTTCAAGCCTTAATATCAACAAACATTCCATGCTCTCACTAAGCAAATTAGATTAATAAATAAGAAAATAACATTTTCATGATTTCCTAATAACTAAATTGGCCCTTTTCAGAATGGAATATCGACAAGTTTCATCTCGCGCTTAGAAATAATAGGAAGATAGTCATCATTTTAATATGATGACAAAATATCCTTAGAATGTCCCGGTCCTAGGTCAAAATAATAATTAAAAAAAATCAGCTCGGGCTTCGCGCTCGCATCATTAATTAAGTGTGATCCACATCCAGTTTACAATTTTCCTACATAGTGCTTGAAATAGTGCTTAAATCGACCCTTTTTCAGATCGATATATAAATGTTTTAGCTCGCGCTTCGAGCTGGCATTATTTATCTTCATGATTTAAAAAATGTATATACAGAATGCCCAGATTTTAGGTCTAAATCTAAAACAGGCGCACGCATGTTTATTGATATGGGCAGCTTGTTCTTTATTTAAAACGTGCTTAGAATATCCAGTTTTCAGATCAGAATATTAATAGTTTTCTGCTCGCGCTTCACGCTCGCATTATTAATGTAGGAAGATACCCAATTACCCATCCTATTCATGATTTACAAAACATGAAGAGAGTGTCCGTTTTAGGTCTAAAATCTCAATTTTCTTCCGCTCGCGCTTCGCGCTCTCATCAATTGTTTAGTTACATACCTATCAATTTCTTGATTACAAAAAGTGCTTAGAATGAAAATTTCTTTTTAAGTCGGAATGTAAAAAAAATTCAGCTCGAAATATGTATCGTCTTCATCGGTAACTGCAAACAGATAGGTTCCTTTTAGATCAGGCCAGAACATTAATTAGAAATTACTGCTCGCGCTTGGCGTTCGCGGTACTAGTAATTATCTAGTTACATAAAAATGTTGGGTCACATACTGTCCACACAACAATTATTGGCTAAAACTTTATCCAATCCTCGGGGTAGTTTTAAACCAATAATGTGTGCTTTGGGTGAAAACTACCCAGAGTTGGATAATTTCTTTAACCAATTGTTGTGTGGACAATTATGTTGCCCAACATTTTAAGAGTGTAAATCCGGTCCAAGCATTGGGGGGGGGGGTGAAAGCGATATATTGACCTGAAAATTAAAAATTGGGGGACACGTACCCCACACCTAAGGCTATGTATACGGGGGTATATAGCCGTTTACTTCATCCTTTTATCTTTCAGGCCTCTAAGGATTTTTTAATGGCTATTATAATGAATTTGTTGTGTTATAAACTACTGAACCAGAGTTAATATCCAAATGCAAACGAGCAAAGCGAGCGAGCAAATTTTCAGTAGTTTGAAGACATTGATGACCAAAACCGTCTTTCTTGAGGTGTGATTTTTGGATATTGCGAATGAGCATAGCGAGCGAGCAAATTTCCAGTAGGTGGAAGAAAGAATGTTGCTAAAACCTCTTTCATGTTAGTGATCAGATCACGGCCTATGTGCAGGGGTATATTATGGGGTATGTAACTGTGTGCATAATACTGCCATCTTTCACTTGACGGACTATCACAATGATGGTTATATTGTAATGGATTTGTTGTGACGTAAACTACTGGATTACAGTTAGTTTCCAAACAAGAACGAGCGAATAAAGCGAGCAAATTTTCCATAGTTGTAAGAAACAGAAATATAATGATTATCAAATCGTCTTTCAAAGGAGTGTAATCAGTATGGGAGAAATTGCGGCGGTAACCGTAGTTAGCGAGCCTTAAAAAAGTTGCTTCAGTCGTTTAAAATAATATGCATTAGATACAGAGGATGATATTGGTATAGGCCCTATTATCAATAACGTAAACATGAGAACGATATGAATAAGAAATATATAAAAATAGCAAATAGGGATTCAAATAGTCGAGTTTTGTTCAATGAAAACTAATTTGCTCACTGGTCAAAAGTGAGATGAGAATGAAAACAAAAATAGGATCATGATTATCGGGAATAAGGGTGCCACATGAAACAATCATAGGACATTACAGGACACAATATAAACTTCCAAAAACCTGGAAATATCACAATGATGAATGTGAAAATTAAAGATTTCGATTAATCTTTAAGATTATATTGGGAAATGATGCAACATTACATTGTTGTGTTAATCAATGTGATTCAAAGTCCCCTATAAATGGGTAAAATGGTAAAGATGAATGTTTCAATAACGACATTGATTTGATCAATGTAATCAGTAACTCATCGTATATTTTGAAGAATACGGTATAGGCCAAATATTTTTCGTACAAAATCCCCTCTTCCACAAAGATACCAGATGACCCCCTCCCATAGTCACAAAAGTGTATTTGAAGGACAAGTCCACCCCAACAAAAATTTGATTATCAAATCGTCTTTCAAAGGAGTGTAATCAGTATGGGAGAAATTGCGGCGGTGAGCGTAGTTAGCGAGCCTTAAAAAAAGTTGCTTCAGTCGTTTAAATTAATATGCATTATATACAGAGGATGATATTGGTATAGGCCCTATTATCAATAACGTAAACATGAGAATGATATGAATAAGAAATATATCAAAATAGCAAATAGGGATTTAAATAGTCGAGTTTTGTTCAATGAAAACCAATTTGCTCACTGGTCAAAAGTGAGATGAGAATGAAAACAAAAATAGGATCATGATTATCGGGAATAAGGGTGCCACATGAAACAATCATAGGACATTACAGGACACAATATAAACTTCCAAAAACCTGGAAATATCACAATGATGAATGTGAAAATTAAAGATTTCGATTAATCTTTAAGATTATATTGGGAAATGATGCAACATTACATTGTTGTGTTAATCAATGTGATTCAAAGTCCCCTATAAATGGGTAAAATGGTAAAGATGAATGTTTCAATAACGACATTGATTTGATCAATGTAATCAGTAACTCATCGTATATTTTGAAGAATACGGTATAGGCCAAATATTTTTCGTACAAAATCCCCTCTTCCACAAAGATACCAGATGACCCCCTCCCATAGTCACAAAAGTGTATTTGAAGGACAAGTCCACCCCAACAAAAATTTGATTATCAAATCGTCTTTCAAAGGAGTGTAATCAGTATGGGAGAAATTGCGGCGGTGAGCGTAGTTAGCGAGCCTTAAAAAAAGTTGCTTCAGTCGTTTAAATTAATATGCATTATATACAGAGGATGATATTGGTATAGGCCCTATTATCAATAACGTAAACATGAGAACGATATGAATAAGAAATATATCAAAATAGCAAATAGGGATTTAAATAGTCGAGTTTTGTTCAATGAAAACCAATTTGCTCACTGGTCAAAAGTGAGATGAGAATGAAAACAAAAATAGGATCATGATTATCGGGAATAAGGGTGCCACATGAAACAATCATAGGACATTACAGGACACAATATAAACTTCCAAAAACCTGGAAATATCATAATGATGAATGTGAAAATTAAAGATTTCAATTAATCTTTAAGATTATATTGGGAGATGATGCAACATTCCAAATTTTGAGCGAAATTCATTTATGATATATTTATTACATTGTTGTGTTAATCAATGTGATTCAAAGTCCCCTTTAAATGGGTAAAATGGTAAAGATGAATGTTTCAATAACGACATTGATTTGATCAATGTAATCAGTAACTCATCGTATATTTTGAAGAATACGGTAGGCCAAATATTTTTAGTACAAAATCCCCGCTTCCACAAAGATACCAGATGACCCCCTCCCATATTCACAAAAGTGTATTTAAAGGACAAGTCCACCCCAACAAAAACTTGATTTGAATAAAAAGAGAAAAATCCAACAAGCATAACATTGAACATTTCATCGAAATCGGATGTAAAATAAGAAAGTTATTACATTTTAAGGTTTCGATTAATTTCACAAAACAGTTATATGCACATCCCAGTCGGTATGCAAATGAGGGAAGTGATGACATCACTCATTCACTATTTCTTTTGTATTTTATTATATGAAATATTCTAATTTTCTCCTCATTGTCTGTGAAACAAAATTTTATTTCTACCTGAACATGTTGAATTACCATTGCTTAACATTATATGGTTCAGTCAAGTTGGTCCTTATTGTCAAGTCTACAAAAATTGAAAAAATGTATAGTTCGAACAATAAAAAACAAAAGAAATAGTGAGTTTTTTTTTTTTTTTTTTTTTTTTTAAACAAGTGCACACCTAGTTACAAATAATGCGTAAAGCATTTCCTTTTATTTGAATGCAGGATAAAAGAACATAGGTGTCGTAGCCGGGGATCGAACCCCGGACTTTCCATGTATAGCCAGGCGCCTTAGACCACTCGGCCACGGCACCTCCATGAGTGAGGGACATCATCAATTCTCTCATTTGCATGTGAATAAATTGTGCATATAACTATTTTGTGAAAAATAAGTGAACATTTAAAATGTCATAACTTTCTTATTTTACATACGATTTTGACGAAATTTTCAGCATTATATGCTTGTCTGATTTTTCTTTATTGATTCAAGTCAACATTTCTCTGACGTGGACTTAACCTTTAAAGGATGTTTTAATTCGTCTATGATAAAAAAAATTGAAAGTCATTGGAATCACATATTCATAAATAGACTTATTATAACTAAATTCCCATGATGCAGTGCAATAAGCTAAACGTATAGGGATTTGTCACGGCCAAATTCTTTAGGTTGACGCGACAAATTTTGCATTTTTAGAATGCAAAATTAGGCAAATTTTAGCACTTAAATGACTGCATTTAAAGATGAATCCACACATTAAGAGTAGTATTAACCATTTGATGATTAAAATAAATATGTTTTCTATCTTGAAAAGTGGGGGATGATTGTACATGCCATCCCCCTCTCCGATAAGTGGAGGGGGGAATGCTGTATCCCCATCCCCCGGGATTTACGCCCGTGGTACGCATCTTGTTCAGGATCACAAACATTGCCCAGAATGTTGAATTTTCAGGACAAAATACATAAAAGTTGGGGAAAAAATAGATCCCGCTTCGCGCTGGCACTTTTTATATAGGGCTTTTGAGAATATTTGATATTTATGTTGTTATATAAGAATATAGCTAAGAAGTGACTGTGAGAACTACCCATTCAAAGAAACAGAAATCAACTTTGAACGACGGATCGGGGGAAATAATTTCGGGCTCCACCCTCTATTGGCGAAAGCTGGATCCGCCCCTGTGATACATACAAACACAGAAAAAATTGTTGCCCCCACCATGGAAAAGCAAGGACCCATGCAGTGCCCCCCCCCCCGGAAAAAAAATCCTAGCTACGCATGAGAGTACAACATAACATATAAACAACATATAACAATTTTTTTTTTAATGTATCCGTAAATATGTATCAGTTATCAACATACATGTAATATAACACATTATACAATCTATTTACACAAGAAAACGAAGTGGTCGTTTCACTAACCTACCACTTCGGGTACGAACTGAACTAGCAGTAGAAGCAGTGGCGTACCGTGGGTCACGGCATGGGGGGAGGCACCAGCAACTTTTTTGAGACACTTAGTGAAAGCGCGAAGCGCGCTCAGTTGCCAGGTATACTGACCTAATAGAGACATTTTAAGGACAGTGCCATTAAACGGATATGTATATTTTAGGAATCAATAAAGAATATACATATCTCACCATAGTCATCTTATATGAGTGCCAAGCGCTTGCTGATTTTTTTAGAATTACATCTATATAAACACACTTGTAGTCATTGTAATCATGATTAACATACGCATCTCACTTATCAAATATTGCGAGTGCGAAGCGCGAGCTGAAAATTTAGGAAATTCAGACCTGAAGAGGGGCATTTTAAGGCTTGTTTGTAGGAATTCACGAATACCATACGTATTTCACTAATCAAATTATGCGAGCGCGAAGCGCGAGCTGAAATTCTTGTATAAATTGACTCCAAACAAGGTATATTTTAAGGACTATTTTTTAAGGAATCCAGTAAGAGTATACATATCTCACCATAGTCATCTAATGCGAGTGCCAAGCGCTTGTTGATTTTTTAGAATTGCATCTATTAACACAAGTCATGAAGCTCTGTTCGGTAGTCATTGAAATCATGATTATCATACGCATCTCACTAATCAAATATTGCGAGCGCAAAGCGCGAGCTGAAAACTTAGGAGATTCAGATCTGAATAGGGGCATTCTAATGCTTGTTTGTAGGAATTCACCAAGACCATACGTATTTCACGAACCAAATGATGCGTGCGCGAAGCGCGAGCTGAAAATCTTTTATATTCAGGTCAGAAAAAGGGTCATTTTAAGGACTGATTTTAGTTAGGAATTCATGAAGAGCAGACGTATCTCACCAATCCACTAATGCGAAGGTAAGCACGGACAGAAAATGTTCTATGTTAAGACCTTAAAATTGGGCAATCATAAGTAGTCATGAAAATGAAGCATACGTCACTTCATAAAACAATAATAACTCGAAAGTGCGAGGAAATATATTTGGTGTATATTGATTCGATTTGACGTCAGGTCTCTCAAATATACTTGAAAACTATAGTGTTCCGAAAAAAAAATATTTGATCTATTATATCTAGTTAAACAGACAATGCGAGCACCAGGAACAATGAAGACATAGGCCCTGAGCAATTATGTTTCATAATGTTATGAAAAAAAAAGTTTATTTAGTAATATACAGTATAACATAATTATGATATAATATAACATTATAATGAACAATAATATATTCTTTTCCTTTCTCCCTTTTTTTCTCCTTTTCCCGGTTTTTTTTTGCCAGCCGATTGGGGGGGGGAACGTACGTGCCCCCCATGCCCCCCTAGTTACGCCACTGAATAGAAGTACTATACATTGATTAAGAATGCATTCTTCTTTCTTTGCTTTGTGACAAAATTCTAACATAATGAGGTGAACAAATTTAGCTATTTTTTAAGGACGCCCACTTTTTAGTATTAAAAAGCTTTTCCATAACCAATACACTTGGGAACTTCAATTCACGGCGTATACTATGTGTTAACAATAGACCTCTCTTTATGAAAAAAGGGACAATTATATTCGTCTCCTAAGTCAGAAGAAAGGCAAAGTGTACATTGCATTTCAGAATGGGGGATGAGAGCACCAAAACGGCCTTTGGTAACTGTAGTGCATGTGATCATCTACATCTGAATTTAGAAAGTGTAATAGCGTCTTTCTTGTTTAAGCACTGTAAATGATTTTCATATTCATGGTTACTTTTAAATAACCTGTCATTTTTGCAAATACGATTCGACCACACAGCTGCATTCCAGTCCTGACAAAAAATAGGCCGATATCTTATCACCTCAATTTGACCATATTCATGCATGACAATTAATCCTTACACTGTAACCATTACATTGATCAAGCCATATTTGATAGGCCAGATTGATTTAACGTATTTTCATTTCAGCCAAGCTACAGTTACCGTAAGCTCGTCTTTATGCAACCTAAACATAACTTTCAATATAGCACACGTTATTTGTTCTCTTGTCCTTTTAAAATTCTCAACCAGAAGCCAATGACTCGATCTACAATCATGGACCTTACCATGCTACAACCAACCCCCGTCCTGTCTCCCGATAGACCATGCAATCAGATGTGCACTTACAAATAATATTGTTCTAAAATACGGAACTTTCTGTGTAACACCACAATCAGACTTATGTCTTCATAACCCCAGATTTCGCTCCTATACACCAGGATTATTGGTAAAATTAGATGGTCAACTTTTAATGACACTGAATTGCATTTTTCAATTGGCTTTAATAGCTAGCATACAAAATAATGCTCCTCTCGCCTTTGTGACTTGCTTTGAAATTGATTTTTCAAAGCATGGACCTACTACTCTGAGTCAGAGTAGCAGGTCCATGTCGGGGTCCATGTTCAAAGGTACCATTATATAGTTAAATTTTACCCCCAAGTTAATAAAATCATAATAATGATAATAATTATAATATAATAATAATGATAACAACAATAATAATTACTTCCCAATTACTCAAATAACAAAATTGACTGACTGGAATATAGGCCTAGCATATATTGAAACCATCACCTGCAGCAATTTCTTATGATTCGAAAGTCGGGAATAGTGCCACATTCATCATCTTAAATTTCGTTAGGTCCTATACGTCTGATTGTTGATGACAAAGAGACCAAAAGTATACCTTGAATTCTTAGAAGAATTTATAAGGAACCAAAATCGAACTTTTATAAGCTTTCACTTTCAGGATTATGATTTTTGAATTTCCCGGCCCGCGATCCTCCTAAAAAATGTGTTGTCAGGCCTTTGTTTTGTCACATGACCCACCCTGAACCCAGCTAGCTAGCTAGCTGGAGCGCTAGCTCGCGCTTGTGTTTTCATTCAAACGCTCGGCGGCAATTCACTTCCGTGTGTGCAGAGAGCTCTGTGATACACAAAAGGACAACTAATTTATTGATTTTGAGGTAGTTGTAGGTCTTGTGAAAGTACAGACTACAGTCACTGGTGTTGCTGTATAACGAAGGCATGGTTTGGTTTTCTTGCTAGTAATTCTGTTACTTTAAAGTCAGTTTTAGAGTCAAGACAAGGCCTTACTTTGTTTTTTTGTTAGCTGGCTGTACCGTGACGTGTGGCCATGGCATGCAGTAACTGAATTCTGAACGAAGAAGGCGCCAGCAACTGTACCGTACTGGCAGACGTTCCTCAACAATCCAAGCTTAACTTCAGTAAGTTCGAAAACGGCGGTAACGTTAGATCGTTGGTCTATGTTAACTCAAGTTTAGACAAAGATCGAAATTTGTTCCATCTGTTTTTATTGGGCACTCAGTCATAATCAAATGTAAATAGTCTATCTAACGTTAGGACTTATAAATCAGTTATTAATGTTACTGTTAGGCATATTAATTGAATGTTAGTTAGGTAACACTGTCAGTGTCACTGATCACAAATCAAACACAGGTCACTCACGAGTCACAGCACTCCCATCCATAATTAACCAGGTCCCAGGAGGCTTCTTCTAACGTAGAGAGTACAAATCATTTAGTAACGTATGCTTACTCTCCACGAAGCCAGGGATTCTATTGCATTCATCTACAGACTACCGGGTCATGGTTGGAACTAGACAGCTGGCAGCCGTCTGTTTCGAGGAGTTTTTTAACTTTTTTTTTTTTTTTTTTTTCTCCTCGTACACAGACGGCTCGCTAGCATGCAGCCACCATTAGGGGACTTGCAATGCAAAATCCCCCCGTCGGGGCTCTTCAATTTTTGTCTTTAATGAATAAAATTTTTGAAAATTAACGCGACCAAAATGCAAATTAATATTCCCTCTTGGCATTAATTGCAAAAAAACTGAGAAAAATCAAGTTAAAAGGAACAAAAACAGTGACTTACCTCGGCTGTCGCGCAAATTCCCTTCCCCGTTTTATCCGATCTTAAGTACATAAACATATTGCCATTGAGTCCCCTGTACAGATCGCGCTAGAACTTCGGTCTCTGTATTTGGTGAGTGAAGCCACGGAGTTCAGCTGAACAACCAACATAACAGAGACCGAAGCTTTTGGTCTAGGTTGGAACTAGACAGCTGGCAGCCGTCTGTTTCGAGGAGTTTTTTAACTTTTTTTTTTTTTTTTTAATTTCTCCTCGAACACAGACGGCTCGCTAGCGTGCAGCCACCATTAGGGGACTTGCAATGCAAAATCCCCCCGTCGGGGCTCTTCAATTATTGTCTTTAATGAATAAAAATTTTGAAAATTAACGTGACCAAAATGCAAATTAATATTCCCTCTTGGCATTTATTGCAAAAAAACGGAGAAAAATCAAGTTAAAAGGAACAAAAACAGTGACATACCTCGGCTGTCACGCAAATTCACTTCCCCGTTTTATCCGATCTTAAGTACATAAACATATTGCCATTGAGTCCCCTGTACAGATCGCGCTAGAACTTCGGTCTCTGTATTTGGTGAGTGAAGCCAACGGAGTTCAGCTGAGCTGAACAACCAACATAACAGAGACCGAAGCTTTTGGTCTAGGTTGGAACTACCCCTTATCGACCACCTAATTTTCAAAGCATCATATCTGCGAAAATATTCATCAGTTTTACCTAGTTTTCGTCTCATTTGTGCAGAAAATTGAGCAGATCAGATTCATATGTTTCGATCGGCGACTCTGATTCAATTGGGGTATATATCGGTGAACAACGAATACGACGGTTTTACATTTGCTCATTTGCACCCTCCTTTTGAAACCGACCACCCGCGATACACTAAGTATGGTGAGACTACCACATATCGACCACCTCTTTTGAAACCGACCACCTTGCGCGCGTTAAAATTATTGCGTATCACAAACGATACGCGCGGGAGAGTAGGCGCAGTGTCCATAGAAACGGTACGTATCGATTTTACGAGAAAAAAAGAAGCAACAAAAAGTAAAAATTTAGTAGAATTAATCAAAATTGTATTGACCAAACCCAAACCCCGCTGAAAAACCAAGAAATCCGATAGGAAACGGCTTTAGAACAAATACCCGTCGTCAATCGTCGAATCATGAGCCGGAGCTCGCACTGGAAGTAGTGAGACGATCATTTAGCATGTTGACGTCATAGAACTGATTTGAAAGAGTAAAAACATTTCGCCACCGCGACAAGAATCGGCCGTAAACTTAGTGTACCGCGGGTGGTCGGTTTCAAAAGACGGGTGCAAATGAGCAAATGGAAAATCGTCGCATTCGTTGATCGTCGATATATACGCGGATTAAATCGGAGTCGCCGAGCGAAACATCGGAATCTGATCTGCTCAATTTTCTGCACAAATGAGACGAAAACTGGGTAAAATTGATGAATATTTTCGCAGATACGATGCTTAGAAGATTAGGTGGTCGATAAGGGGTACTTCCAACCATACTAACTAAGTTTACGGCCGATTCTTGTCGCGGTGGCGAAATATTTTGACTCTTCCAAAATCAGTTCTTTGAAGTCAGCATGCTAAATGATCGAAACGGGGCGGGTTCGGGTCTAGTCAAAACAATTTTGATAAATTCTACTAAATTTTTTACCTTTTTCCCTTCTTTTTCTCTCGTAAAATCAATTCTTACCGTTCCTATGGACACTGCGCCTACTCTCCTGCGCGTATCGTTTGTAATACGCAATAATTTTAATGCGCGCAATGTGGTCGGTTTCAAAAGTGGTTGTCGATATGTGGTGGTCTCACTAAGTCTATACCGCCAAAAACCTCAAACTTTCGCCCCAGAGATTTCTACTTTCCTTCTAAAACTAGTCTAGTAAAAGATCTAGGTCTAGCCCTAAATCCTGTAAATGGGATACAACTTTATTTCCAACATTTCTACGCTATCGATTTCATTTTTAAACAGGAATTCATCAAAATAATGAGAAAAATGTTATGAAAAGATGGGAGAGACTCGCCCGATGTTTACGCCGCCATCTTGTTTCCTATTCTTCTTCCCCAACATTAATACGGACGTGTGCGTCAGATCTAGATCTAACTTAAGAAAAACATTAATTTCTATTTATTTTATTCCACAAAAATTTAAGTTGATAATGACAATGTTCCTTATATATCTTTATGAGTAAATTTAGATCTAAGTTTGCCAAAAATCTCATCAAAATTTTAGAGCAAGGTATGATTTTCTTGACTTGGAAATAAAACCCTGGCCAGTCATTTTCAGATCGAACAAAGAAATGGTGCCCAACGTCTGTGCACCCATTCACCTAACACATGATTGATGAGAAAGGCTGTGTAAATGGACACATGAAATGCCTCAAATTCAACATTTTCCCACTATTTCGAGTCAGATTTTTTAATGAATGTCTGTCTATGTAATTGCAGGTGTAAAGTTTGTGGTCGCTGTGTGTCTTTAAAGTTTTATTAGAATCGCGCAGATACAGGTATGTGCAGACAAGGGCAATGTGCAGATTTGGGGGACCTTACCATACATTGATATGATTTGTTTGGCGTCACTTGTGGCAGTGCCTGGCATGGGAGGCGAAAAGCAAACTGAAATCTGCATCACTATGATTAAAGATAAATGCCAGTTGTAGTAACGATCTCAAAATGACTTGTTACAGAATCCAACATAATGACCACCCAAGTGTCTGTATAAATAAAAAAATATGTGCCAAAGGATTCTGGAAGAAATTGTGTAATTGCTGAGAAATAAGCGTGGATTTGGGCACTTCCGTCGGGTCTTTATTCCAGCAATAATAATATACACTGTCCCACGTGTGCGTATCTGTGTTGGCGATGTTCAGTGTGATGTTTTTTTTTAGCTTAGATGTTATGATTACACAAAGTTCAGTGTATGTAACTACCAGATCTAGATCCACGATGATATAGTAATACTTAACCTTGGTTTTACAGACTTTCTCATGAAATCAGTGTTTTACTGCAACTACTTTCATTTAGCTTTAAGAGTTATACTTTCTGAAAAATTGAGCTAGTTCTATGGTCTACGTCCAGTCCAATTACCGGTATACATATCTTTCAAACACTTTAATAGTAGGGAGATCACAGAATTCTTGAAATTTGAAAGGAATCCCAACAAATGTGGTACAATGATAATAGTAATGTAGTATGCCAAGTTGAGTATGCTTATCATGACTGAGTAATGCCTCCATTTTGAATTACTGCACTTTCACTATTTTCTCTCTTTCTTCTATTAGATACGATTTTTTTAAATACAACTTTGAAGGAGTTTCCCATTTGTTTGCCTTGATCAGTTTCCTCGTTCAAGTCGAAGTCAAACTGCTTTAGAGTTCTGTTAAAGTCTTCCCTGAATCAAGCTGGATTATTTGGACGAGTGTGATACCATGGAACGCAACAAAAAGAAGCTAACGTTACCACTAAGCAGCGACAACATATTCTCACCATGCTTCTCCCAGACCCAGGCCAGTCCGATCACGGCATTATCAATGTCAATGGTCACACTCTCATGGTAAGAAACAGATCACTCACAAGTTTATTCATTAATACTCCTCTAAACCTATTTTAGGGCAATGTCGTCCTAGTTCTATATTTTTTTCACTACAGTTCAGTTTCTTGGATGGGCACCCAAATTTCAAAGACCTGGGTCCCGTAGCACTAAGGTTAGCGATTACGCGTACGCTTGATTTTCATGGTTAATTGCACATTTAAGTCAGTGCAATCAATCGTTAAAAAAAAAGTTCTACGGTGACTACTAAGCTTTTTGTTACAGGCCCCAGCAGTGTTTATTTGATTGATCTTGTTTTAAAATTTGAATTGTGTGTAGATAGGAGTAACAATCTAATGTGGCATTGCTAGACTCTTGCAATCAATCGCAAGTCGGTTTTTGGTTCCCTAATCAATCATAAATCTCACATGTAATTGCATCCTCCCACCTGGGGAGCGTTTCATGAAAGGACTTGTCGGACGTTTTATCTGACAAGTCCCATTTTATCCGACAGTTATCATAGTAACAGTACCTCTCAGCCAATCAACATCAGAGAAAGATGCCAGATCTGACAACTTGTCGGATGAAAATGTTGATGAAACACTCCCCGGATTGCCAGTTTGTTTCTTGCAACAAGAAGTAAAACTCAATTCCCCTCATTTGCAATAGGTGTATCAATTGTAATTTTCCAACAGATATATGCAATTACATGTAATTGCTAATATTTTCTTGCAACACCCCGAAAGTGTAGCATATAGGTGAGAGAAATTCACCATAGATATCTTTGTCTGTCTTTTTTGTAGCATGGGTGGTACTCCCAAGAGGAGACTGTCAATGTCAAGTATAGGGGAAGCTTCTCCTGCCCCTCCCAGTTTCTCAAGGCATTCTTCACATAGCTCTGGTAAGTGGTATCAAGACATCAAGAGCTGTTACAGCAACGGCTGTTGATGTGTTCCTTGGTGTAGGACTAAGAGGGACTATTAACTATATGCTAACACAATATTGTATTGGACTCTAGTCTAGTACAAGGTCTTGATATTTCACTCTTCCTGAAAGTGATACAGAACAGGTAGGAATACTAACTTTCAGAATTGGCATCATTCTCAATGTGCGTTAATGAATTGTATGTTATAATTATAAATTTCATCTTTGACCCCTGTCACATCCAGCATATGCTGTCTTTTTGTGCACGCAACAGTTTAATATTTTCCTGGTATCGACTCATTTGGGGACACCATAGGCAGGTTTCTACTATTAGCCCAGTTTAAGATATTGATAGGATAGGAATATTTCTTTTTACCACAACTAAAGTAGAAGTGGCCTTAGGTTCAAGATCCTGAGCACTGTAATAGAAAGGGCGACGCAGTGACAAATCAGTCCTTACAATTATTGTCTCTTTTCCCATGGCTGGCCATAGACAATTGCTTGCTTATATTTCTAATTTTACCGATATCATTATTAACTTTTTTCGTAAATCGAAACTTTTTTGTTCCCTTTTGCCTCATTGACACTTTCCTCCTTTTGTTTGATTGTCAGGTGTGAGTGTAGGAACCCCAAGCCCGTGTGAATCCCCTCTTATTCATGGACAGTAAGTAGAACAACCTTTTCCACTTCCAGGGTTTCAGGACAAGTTGGATGGTAACCTCTAAATATTGTGACATTAAATCTTCAATAAATAAATGAAATTGGGTACAGGTATAGGTACTTCTTCATCTCTATACTTTTTTTTTTTTTGGGGGGGGGGAAGGGTGATATGTGGGTGGGGAGGTGTTTTAGACAATATGTGTTAGACCTTACAGTATTACACTGATAGGAATAAGTGGGAAAATTCCAACTCAACAGGGTCCAAGATAAAGGATCAGGGAACTCAAACTGACTCCCTCTTTATATTGCACCTGTATATGAAGCTTAGCTAGATTTTGAACCTTACCCAAAGCAGCATCGTGCATTCGTGCAGCCCCATTTTTTTAATGCCGTTTTTAAACAAACTAAAATTGTAGAAATTGTTTTGTTAATGGAGGTATGCATATCTCACGGGAACAGTGGAAATTTTTCAAAGCAACTACAGTCAGGAGCATAGATGAGGTTCAGGTGAGCTGATCATACCTATGAAATATTATTCAACTGATATTTGAAGAGTATGAAGAGCATGTTTGTCATACATAAACTGGTAGTAATATAAACATGAGTAATATCTAGTGCCTGTTTTGTTCAGAGTCAAAACTATGGTAACTTTGACAACTAGCAAAGCTCAACAGCCAATAACAATCAAGGTTTCCATGGTAGTTGTCAATTGGCATAATGGCAAAATAACCATAGATGTAAGTTTGTAAGTCTATAAAGCGGGCCCCATATCTGGGTATTGTACAAGTAAGTGCCAGGGAATATAGAACAAGTCTTGAAACACGGGGACTGTAATCAAAACTTGATTTTAATGCCAGTTAGTGTCTTGGAAGTCCTTTTCCGCAAAGACAGATATGAAGGAAAGAATAATGGCCTGTGTAGGGACAGTGATTTTCCGCGATCGCGGAAAACGGACGGAATTCACGGAATCGGCCTTTTGAAACGGAAAGTGGCTTTTCAAACGGAAAATCACGGAAAACATGTTTTTTCTCAAAATGCACAAAATAGCAACAAAAATTACTCCCAAATCCTCAACAAAATACGAATATCAACTGGAAAAAACACGATCTCACTTTGCTACAACAATCATGACAATCAACACATCGTACCTACACTCGAGCCCCTCGATCGTATCTAAATTAGTTTACACTCACGTCTGCATATAAGGCAGAATACGGCCGTGTGTTGCTGCCCTCTGCGTTCGGTCATAATATCATGATCACGGTGATTCAACAAATCCAAAATGGCGGATAGGTGGAAGTCGTCGACTGATCAAAACCATGTCCGAAAAGTCCCCAAATCAGTGATAAAACCTCATTTAACCATAAAATAATGCTAATAATATGAAAGGTGAGGATTTATTTATGTTGATAGTTTTTGAGCTCGAATCTCTTTGATTTAAAAGCGATGATAGTACATTGGCAGATGCAAATTTTGACATCGCTACTCATTGCTTATTGGTTTTCTATGTAAACGGAATCGTCACTTTTTCATGTACACAAAGTCTATGGGGAAACGGAATTTCCGTTTTTAGACATGCTGAAACGGAATTTGAGATTTTCTGAAACGGAAAAGGCAATTTTTAGAAACGGAAAATCACTGTCCCTACCTGTGGCTATGCATGCATAGGTGTGAAAGAAGTGGATGGGGGGGATGTAGTCTGATGAGTGATGTCTTACATTTTTCTCAAATTTTGTTTTTATCCATAGATTTCAACCAATCAACCCCTCCGATGAACAACAGGAATCAACACGGTAAGAATGACAGATCATTTAATTCTGTATCATAATCATGAAGACCAGCGAATAAAGTATAAAATAAGTTTTAATGTATAAGAATTCAATACCCCTTTTCTTATTAATTGCAATGTTTGGACATTCTGTATAGATATCTGCTAGAAAGGGTTGAAGTTTTTTATTTTCTCTGAGTGAAAGCATCGTAATCTAGTGATTTTGACTCTTGCCTTTCAATCTGAGGGTCATCCAGGATGGCTTTATTTCTGTCAACAAGATATATATCCACAGTGTGCTGCACTCGACCCGGGTATAGTGAATGATTACCAAGTAGGAAAAGTCATTCCTTGAAATACTTGTGCACTGGGATGGCAGCTATGCTACAGCTATGGTAATGATTACATTTAGTTCCTTGAGCACTCAGCCATGTGGATATGAGCACTCTACAAATTGCAATACTAATACTAATATTGTTATGTATTACAGACATAGTACTCAGTTTAGACGGTTCAACTCAATGCCACTGCGGTTACAGCAACACCAGGAGAGCCCATCGCTTCAGATGTTCCATAGACCAAGGTTAATACGACAGCAAGGGCTTGTTGAGTCTAGGAAGGAAGGAGATATGGAAGAAGGATTATGGATGAAACCAGCTGGCAGAAGGAAAGACAGTGATATTGGGGAGAAGGAAGTAGAAGAGGGAAAGGCTGATTGTATGAAGGTATGTACCAGAGGATCTTTAGGTTTGATGGCTGGGGTATATATTGCATAATTCATTGGATACCTTTACGATAATGCCCAAAGTGTCTAAGCCATGTCAGAGTTATTGGGGGAGGGATTCTGATTGAATATCAGAGATTTGAATCTGGTGTTCTGATAATTGGATGTCTGGAACCTGGAAAAAAATTGTAATGAAAATGCACAATATTCTGCATTTGATATAGAAAATAGATCAGTTTTCTTTTCCCTGAACCTCTATGGTATGGTGGTAGGCAAGTTTCCGACCCCACCACTTAAAAGTCTCTGATGACTACCCTGATCACCTATCACCACAATTCATTCCCATTTCCATTCAGCTTGACCTGCCATCCCCTGATGAAGTTGAAGAAGCAACCTTACCATCAGAAGCATTCACCTTCGTTATGCCCAGACCTCTGTCCTCTCGGCAAGCCTCGTCAAGATCAACGTCTCTGAGTTTTGCACCGGCAGGACCTAGACCAATATCTGCTCCAGCCACACTGGTAAGTGGGCTAAAATGCCAATTGGTCTACATCCACTTTGTCTACATTCCCTTTGGTATCATCCCACTTGGTCCATCCTTGTTCCTCTACAAGCAGTTTGTCTACTCATCATTTTGTCTAATTACCACTTTGCCCATTCAGCATTTTGTCTAATTTTCAGTAAGGCTTTACCTAGTTTGTTTAAAGGTCAAGTCCACCGCAGTGAAGTGTTGATTTGAATAAATAGAGAAAAATCAAACTAGCAAAACGCTGAAAATTTCATCAAAATCAGATGTAAAATAAGAAAGTTATGACACTTTTAAAGTTTTGCTTATTTTTCACAAAACAGTGATATGCACAACTCAAATGAGTAAGTCGATGATGTCCCTCACTCACTATTTCTTTTGTTTTTTATTGTTTGAATTATACAATATTTCATTTTTTATAGATTTGACAATAAGGCCAAACTTGACTGAATCATAAGGGTATTAAACAATGCTCATTCCACATGTTCAGGGATGAATTAATCGTTGTTTCACTTGACAATGAGGAGAAAAATAGAATATTCCCTATTTCATATAATGAAATACACAAGAAATAGTGAGTGGATGACGTCATCAGTCTCCACATTTGCATACCCACCAGGATGTGCATATAACTGTTTTGTGAAATTAAGCAAAACTTTAAATTGTCATAACTTTCTATTTTACATCCGATTTTGATGAAATTTTCAGTGTTATGCTTGTTGGATTTTTCTCTTTTTATTTGAATCAACTTTTTCTTGGGGTGGACTTGTCCTTTAATATCCACACTCCGCTTGCTCTATATGATTATGAACCGAATTTTCATTTGACAAAATGCAAAATAGTAATTAGACCAATTGGTAATTAAACCATCTGGGCATTGGAGTAAATGACAGTTAGGCCAAGTGATAGGTGGCCAAACATTGATTGGAACAAATTGAAAATAGACCAAGTGTGTCTTGCCATGAAGGTGTAAGATGATCTGAGAATTGGACTATCTGCTAGTAGACCTAGCAGATAAAGACTGTAAGATCACCTATGGCACTTTGCACAAAGAGTTGCTATCAAATGCTCTTTCTGCAATGGGTCTCCAGAAGGTGAAGAAGAGTGGTTGCTGACTTTGTGTTGGTGGTCATAGGAGTGGTGTTGTTGATGGTGAAAATGATAATGGAAAATTTAAAATAATGATAGAAAGAAGCAATGATTACCATCGACCTCCCTATCGTAGCGAACAAGTTTTGCTTTTGTAAACCTTTTCAGCTATTGGTTTTGCCACTTGTGTTTGATGAGCTTCAAGTTTGGCAAGGCATCACTTTATTAATCTGTTTTTAATAACGGAATGTCTGCTTGTATGTAATTTCATGCAAATATGATTTTTGGGGATGATCTAGATGTATATTTCAAATTAAAAGGCCTACTTTTTATCATATAAATCTCCAGCTTGATGGTGAGGATGAGGATGACGTTATTGAACTTCAAGAGGATCGTCTAACAAGCTCCCATGATGATGATGATAACGATGATGGATTCTTGGATTGCTTTGAACCATATTCACAAGAGGTATGACAAAGATACTGGTGTAGATAAGAATGAGGATGAAGGTGATGATGAATGGTGTTCGTGGATAGCATAAACATGGATGGTAGTGACTATGATGAAAATTGTGAATTACAAGGACATCTAAAACTTGCAAAACCGTAAAAGGAGATCACTTAACCCTAAATAGACTGGGCTATTTTGATGCCTAAGAAGACTGGGGGGGGGGGGCTGATTCAGCCCCCCCCCCCTATGATCTCGGCCGTCGACCAAGCGATCGCGACAAAAATTGGCACGTGCATTACCCATGGCATAATCTCCAAGACTGTAGGATCAAATTTTCCGAAAAATCTCATAATTCATTAATTATGCTAATTTATGCGTAAAATCAAAGATTTGCTCTAATTAACTAAATAAGGCCTCTAAACTGCTAATTTTTTATTCACAGACTCTTTGAAGGATTCTGATCAAATGTACTTTAAAAAAAATTCAATATCACAATTCTTTTCTTATGTATTTTATTGTTTTTAAAATTTCTTATGTATTTCTCTGTTTTTCGACTTTTTGTTTTTTATTGTTTTTTCAATGGAAATCGTCCGCTACTTTATTCTGACCATAAACAAGATGAAATTAATAAAGTTTGATTAGTAAAATTGAAAATAATGATACATTTATGAATTTTGGCTAAAAACACAATTTGCATTGGATTTGTACACAAATTCACGTTTTTGAGCAATTTCGGGCCGACATGCACTTACAAAATGTTGCGTAATTTCGGAACCATGTACCCGGGTGTCGCAAATTTGGTCTCAAAAGTTGCGCAAGACTTGAAAGAAAAAAGTCATGGAACAAATAGCGCCAGCTTTTCGCGTTACAGATTTATCGCGAAAAATGTCGAGGGGGGGGGGCTCCCCAGTCTTTTTAGGGTTAAGCCTGTCATTTAAGATAAATGCCTGTTGTGGTAACAATTTCAAATTGAGTTTGTATAGAATTCAATAAAATGACCACACAAGTGTCTGTATGAATTTGAAAAAAAGGTATGTGCTGAAGGATTCTGGAAGAAATTGTATAATTGCTGAGAGATTAGCATGCCATTTCACCAAATTGTTAGGTCTTTTTCCCAGAAATAACTGACATTGTCCTACATGTGTTGGTTATCTTCAGTGTGATCTTTTTTCAGCTTATATTGAATAATTTCACAAAGTTCAGTTAAAGTTACTCCACCAGATCTGGATCTAAGTAATGATATGGTGACAATTAAACCTTGGTTTTACAGACATCACATGAAATCTGTGTTTTTTACAACTATATTCACTTATCTTTAGCCATTTTCTACTTGTCCCTTGATAATGATGATGATGAAGATGATTGTAGGGATGATGAAGAGGATGATAATGAATTAATGAGTGATTGGGTAGTGGCTAAATTTGCGATAGTAGCAATTTATCTCTTCTTTTTTTCTTTTTTTAAAGAAAAAAATATTGTTCTTATATTCATGTATTTTAAAATCATATTTCTAAAGGTTCCACGTGAAAGCATGTGACAACATTTTGGGCATTGCTTGGGTGGAACTCACACTCTGTCAGTCTAGTCTTAGTATCAAGATGGTATGCACGTTTCTTTTCAATAGTTTGATGTATCCCCCTCATCTTAGGGTTCATCCTCTGCACCTGATGGATTAGCTGGTCTAATCCATGGGACCCTCATTAATCCCACCAAGGCTAACTGGTCTCCAAGCCATGTATCTTCAGCTGAATCCTCCCAGTCAGAGAACGGTAAGTTGCCGAGAAGATACATGCAGATCAGTCTTATTTGGATCCATCTCGCAGCTAGAGGGAAAGTTGTTGAGACACTTCAAAATTTTTGCAGCCAATTTTATGATACTTTTTGTCTTTTCCTTTCTTTTCTTTTACAACATATTCAGTTATAATGATGAATTTGACCTTGGGGTGGTGCATGAATGTAAACATGACTAATTTTTAATACTTCTGACATCTCTCCATTTTTTTTTTTTGTAATGCAGAGAGATGATTTTACAGAGAACTTGTTTTGTTTGAAGTGTCAAATTTCAGCATGATTGAAAAAAACAGATGACACATCGATTTGTCCGTCTCCATTTATTGTCTCGCCCACCAGAGGTGAAGGCAAGACTTAGGGATCCAAATGTCGTCCGTCGTCCGTCCGTCACAAACCTAATGACACATAACTCCACAACCGTAAGTCGATTTTCAACCAAACTTGGATGGTAGATGGACTTGGGGGACCTGCATGTTATGCTGCAGTCGGTGGTCACATGGTAAGGTCAAAGGTCATTTTCAGGTCAACGTTAAAGTTTACATGCAAGACTCTCTTATGACACCTAACTCCGCAACCGTAAGTCGCTTTTCAACCAAACTTGGATGGTAGATGGACTTGGGGGACCTGCATGTTATGCTGCAGTCGGGGGTCACATGGTAAGGTCAAAGGTCATTTTCAGGTCAACGTTAAAGTTTACATGCAAGACTCTCTTATGACACCTAACTCCGCAACCGTAAGTCGTTTTTCAACCAAACTTGGGTGGTAGATGGACTTTGGGGACCTGCATGTTATGCTGCAGTCGGAGGTCACATGGTAAGGTCAAATGTCATTTTCAGGTCAACGTTAAAGTTTACATGCAAGACTCTCTTATGACACCTAACTCCGCAACCGTAAGTCGCTTTTCAACCAAATTCGAATGGTAGATGGACTTGGGGGACCTGCATGTTATGCTGCAGTCGGAGGTCACATGGTAAGGTCAAATGTCATTTTCAGGTCAACGTTAAAGTTTACATGCAAGACTCTCTTATGACACCTAACTCCGCAACCGTAAGTCGCTTTTCAAACAAACTTGGATGGTAGATGGACTTGGGGAACCTGCTTGTTATGCTGCAGTCGGAGGTCACATGGTAAGGTCAAAGGTCATTTTCAGGTCAACATTAAAGTTTACGTGCAAGGCTCTTATGACAAGTGTTATTCCATCCCAGTCATTTCACAATGAAGTTTCGATATAATTCTCTTGCGTGCCCTCGCAAATCACGATATTTCTGGTCATTTTCATAAGTGGGCGAGACACAAAATTGCTTTTGCCTTGTTTTCAATTGTTTTGTCAAACATCATCAAGATTAATCCATGGTACATGGGTTTATTGCCTGCTCTACACTGCGATTGACCTTTTTACATTCGACAGCCCCTCTTTAAGAACTTTGTTAACGGTCTGTATTATGCGTTTTTTAACAAGAATCCTTCAAAAAGGAAAAATGCATCTATATATAGAAGCTTTCCTGCATTTTGAATTTTGTCATCTATTATAAAATGTGAGAATTGGTAATTTAAAGAGGCGTTGGTTTCCTGCGGGCAGAGATGCGGCTCAGACTTTTGACAATCTACCTTAACTGCATTTATGAATTTCTTGCGAGGTTGACTACCTATTCAAGTATCATAAGTCAACATCCCTTCTTCTAAATTACATTTTTGTCCTTCCTAGCTCTGCAACGTGGTGCAGACTGCAACACTTTGCGAACAACGCCCTCTGGTGCTCCCAGATGCAGGAAGGGCATCTTCAAGGTTCCCAGTCAACCAGTACTAGCCAGGCGAAACTCATCCTTCCTCAAGCGCACGGAGCGCCCCCAGGACACGCCCAGTCCTATCCAAAACAAACGTCCTCGCAGCTCATCTGTTGCAAGTCCTCAAATCACCACTCCTCATCAACAGGCAGAAAAGAAGGTGAGGTTGATTGGTTGCTATGTGAAGGGTAGTCTTTCATCAAAGCTTCCTGCTCTAGAGTCTATCTGGTCTGATGCTGGATATAGTCTGATAAATAAATTTTAATAATTTCATGCCCCAATACGGACCAATTAGTATTCTCCTTCCAAAGTCGATATGGTGAAAAATAAAACAAAATTATATCAATGGAGCCTTGTTGCAAGGCTATTGATATTAAAGGCTTGCTATTTTTATTCTTTCTCCCAAAACAAGAACATTTTCTGGCATTGAACAGATGTTTGCTAGTATAAATAAATAAAATGATATGTGTCAATCTAGCTAAAAACCCATGACATTTTAAGGAGAAATATATTGATTATGAATATGGTCTTATTATATATAAGTGGAAAGGTCATGATGTGGGGATTATCATTTGGTCATTCAAAAATAACGAAAGTAATACATAAGGAGGAAATCGCCAATTTTCTGGCATTGAACAGATGTTTGCTAGTATAAATAAATTTGCTGATATGTGTCAATCTAGCTAAAAACCCATGACATTTAAAGGAGAAATATATTGATTATGAATATGGTCTTATTATATATCAGTGGAAAGGTCATGATGTGGGGATTATCATTTGGTCATTCAAAAATAACGAAAGTAATACATAAGGAGGAAATCGCCAATTAAAAAGCGCTAAAATGCCTCTCCAAAATACGCCTCCCATCGGTCTCTGAATTGACTCGAATTTGATGACGTGTATGAGTGTACGAGAGACGTGATTGGCTCTCCCACGTCAAGCTCCTCTTGCATGCAAAACCTGTTGCGAGGGTACGTTTTCTCCACACTGTCACTGAATACTTCGATCACGAAATGAAAGAAAACCCAGAAGTGTATCTAGATTTTGGATTTTTAAATTGATGATTTTGAAGATGAAGAGAATGATGATGAAGTTTCTAGCTCTAGTGACGTGGATGGAGGTAAATTAGGGGAATTGCGTCTATGATGATGAGTCGGACAATTCAACTTGCATGCCGATTCGCTACCAACTCATGCAGCTGCTAGTGCTAGCTGCACGTAGGCCTACCGCGGGCCAAAATAAATCCATGAAAATTCCAGCCTGACTATGCAGAGTCTCTTCCCTCTGTCAAGGCTCTAAAGAAGGAAAATAATGATATAACTGTACTTACAAACAAGTGAATATATCCGAATCTGAAGGCAAATCAACTCAACGAATAGCAGCAGACGATATTCACCGACGATAAACTTCACGTGGCTGGGATAAATGGATAAATTGTCACTCGTTCTGTTAGATATAATTTCTATCTCATTATTTTGACTAAATTACGAAACTCGGGGAATTATTTATCTATATAAAAATATAGTAACACCTCGTACTATTTTTCAATTATGATAAAACCTTTTTTGAAGCAAAAAGTTGAGGTAAATTAGAATTAGATGTAAAAGATCATCCCCAACATGCGTAGCTCGTATGTGATTGTATTGTAAACAAACCTTCACAAACACACATTGCTTGCTCGCCTTGGCTGAGAGAGTAGATGCATGTGTTGCACAGCTCTCAATCGGCATTTTGGATGGTTCGTTTACAATCACATACGAGCTACGCATGTTGGGGATGATCTTTTACATCTAATTTTAAGTTACCTCAACTTTTTGCTTCAAAAAAGGTTTTATTGTAATGTAAAAATAGTACGAGGTGTTACTATATTTTTATATAGATAAATAATTCCCCGAGTTTCGTAATTTGGTCAAAATAATGAGGTAAATTTATATCTAACAGAACGAGTGACAATTTATCCATTTATCCCAGCCACGTGAAGTTTATCGTCGGTGAATATCGTCTGCTGCTATTCGTTGAGTTGATTTGCCTTCAGATTCGGATATATTCACTTGTTTGTAAGTACAGTTATATAGCATTATTTTCCTTCTTTAGAGCCTTGACAGAGGGAAGAGACTCTGTATGGCTGGTCAAGCTGGAATTTTCATGGATTCATTTTGGCCCGCGGTAGGCCTACGTGCAGCTAGCACTAGCAGCTGCATGAGTTGGTAGCGAATCGGCATGCAAGTTGAATTGTCCGACTCATCATCATAGACGTAATTCCCCTAATTTACCTCCATCCACGTCATTAGAGCTAGAAACTTCATTATCATTCTCTTCATCTTCAAAATCATCAATTTGAAAATCCAAAATCTAGATAACTTCTGGGTTTTCTTTCATTTCGTGATCGCAGTATTCAGTGACAGTGTGGAGAAAACGTACACTCGCAACAGGTTTTGCATGCAAGTGGATCTTGACGTGGGAGAGCCAATCACGTCTCTCGTACACTTATACACGTCATAAAAAAACCCAATTTCGCGGACGTAATTGAGCGTGTTTGAAGCATTCAGAGAGAGAACTTTAAACTATCAATTAAGTGAGTTTCATCGGTCTCCATGATAAATGATGTACACCATCGTGTTCTTCTTATTTTCCCCTTTAATTTGATATATAATTCTTCATTTTTATGATTTTCAATATATTTCTACTTTAAGAAGAAAAAACTTTTATAACTCCTTGAATCAATGAAGAATTTTAGGAAGAAATTGACAGAATAAGATGAGTCATCTTATTGAGTTTGATTTTCAATGATCCATGCTTACTGTACAAGACCTGTTGAAACTTAAAACAGTTTCTGAAATGGACTGACAAAAAGTGCCTCTACTTTCAGTTTTATGAGTTAAATCAAGTCTGTCAATGAAACAATTTTGTACATTTTGATTTTGAATTGAACTAGCAGATTTTTTATTTTTTGAGGCCAAAAAAACAAGAAAATTGTTTTTGTTTTTTTACATAGAGATGATACATTAGCTTGTAAGCTATTACTCTTGTAAATTTTTTTCTAGATTCCATGGAAGTTGAGATTAAAAACAAAATAGACACGATTTTCCAAATAGCTTTGATCTTTATAGTGTGCTGTTTGCTGATTTATCTTGGTCAAAACCAATTAGTTTTGGTCACGTTTTTGTCAGGGCACGTGTTCTTTTTATTTAATCCTGGATAAAATTTTCAAGCCAAAGATGTAAATGTGTTTGTAATAATGTCTTAGCTGAAGCCTAGTCAAAAGACAAAAGAAATTTCAAGATTTTTCACAAAGAATAGAAAATACTTTACGTACGTGTGTTTTGCCCATGAAATGCATTTTGTAGAGCTTCACTGAAAATCCAGGCTATGCTTTATCTTGTAGTTCATCAATATGTTTGGTCATGCTTTATAAGGCTATAGATATTAACCCTAGTCAAAGGGCAAAATTGTTGTCCAGACAATGATGAATTAGTGCTACAGTATTATCAATGAACGTCATTCTAAATTGACCAATGATATGCTATTCATTAAAATACATGAGAAAAGAAAGTGGGTTAAGCTTAAGCCTGGAATATAGGTGGGGCTATACAGTGCCTCCCATATAAAATAATACCGAGATTCAGTGTATTTTTTTGCGATCAAGATCATAAATTTACTTCATGAAATGTACATAAACGGAAAGATATGCTTCTCTTCTTTCATTTAAAGCCATTTCAATGGTCATAATGCATGCATGACTGAGTTAGAACAATGGAAAGTGGTGTTACCAAATTTTTATTTGCATGACCAAATTGCGATTTTGAGTTAGTTTTTTCTTGCGTTTAATGCTGTCTACTCGGAAAACAAAGTTCATATCTTAAATATTCATTTTTCTTCTTTCATATGAGACATCACACGTTAAATATGATTGATGTATGGTCGAGAAAAAGGTGCCTTAAAACATGCTCGATTACTACCTATTCGACGGATCTTTGAAAAACAGAACACCCAGTGGCTTAAGTTTAGATTTATGAAGTGGGGTTGCCAAAAAATACGCTAAAATGAAAAAAATATGTGATTTTGTTCTGAGTTCACGAACTTTATTTACTAGCAAATTTAGGATGGCATCTTCAAAAGCAATAAAAAAGCAAAATTTTCACTATCAGACTTACGGCAAAACAGGTGCCATGCAGTGTTTTGAAAAATAGTACCCGGGGATATCAGAGTTTCAGTGAACTGGATATGTATTTTCTGAAGCGCTGTGACAGTGATTCTAAAAATTCCACTCAGTAACACGTCAGAAAGCAACAATGTGTGGAAGTAAAAACTACAGCTGCACTAGCCTGGCTTTCTGGATACTATGCAGGCATGGATGGGCGCGGACGGGAGTGATTTTCATATTTGGAGTCGCTCCATACTTGGCAGTTGTGAGAGCGATTCAAAAGCACACGAGAGCAGAATCGCTCGTCGCTCCTGTCTGTTTTCAATGCTGATCCAATGATATGAATAGATAGTTGTGTACCCATTCAGACTCTGTCTTAGGATGTGTTCAAAATTAATTTCCAAATTTAAAGAGCAATATGAATCATGGTACAAAATGCAATTATAAAATTCAGATAGAAAGAGAAACGAAGTGTGCGTTCATTTTCCCCCCATTCCTGGTTGTAAAAGTAAATTTCTTTCACATCTTGATTCAGGCAAATATTCAAATCCCCAAAAAGGTGTGTTTTGAAAGACAATCGGCTTCAATTTTATGACCTTCAGCATCGCAAATGCATCAAAATGAGACAATTGAGTTTTCAAATCTCTTTCAGTGTGCTCTTGCAGTGGAAGCTTACACATTACTTTGAAAAATGTGTGCCAGAGTTGACATTTCTTGTGATGAGTCAGAGATGATTCTGATACTGAGCCTTAAAAGAAAGAGAATTCATTTCTTTTCAAGGAATCTGTTCTTTATATTACCTCTGTGTGGCACATATGAAATTGTGACTTTTATGTCAAAGTTATAACTTTTGAGCTTCTGGATTACTACTTTTTACCTTTGAATGTTGGCAGCTCTGTCAGTTTTGTATACACATGTAAGTTGCGTTTTAGTATCTTATTTCTTGTTGCTGTTTAAATTTGAAAATCGTCATTGAACACACCGTAACTTATACGCAAAACTACTGCATTGACACTTGTAGCATGTCAAGCTGCACAGCCCTGTAAAATACTAATAAAATCTGTCTTAAATTTTCTGTTAAGTTAAGTTCGTCTTGTATTTCTTTGCCTTTAGACGTCACCAAAGAGCAGGTCCTGTCTCAATCGCTCTCTGTCCATGCTGTCCCCTCACGATCCCTACTTCAGGAGAATTGACCAGGCTTTATCAGTAGAGGGCAGTCAAAATAACTTAACGGGAGATCGCACAAAGGTATTTCAAGCTTTTATTTATCTTGTATGCTAGTCTGAAAGTTCTCTTATAAATTAACAAGAAATGAATTTTCCCTTTCTTTTTCCAAATATGGCTTTGAACTATACTCTAAGAATGTGACAACTTTTTCTTCTCAATTTTGATAAAACGCTAATAGCTTCTGCACTTTCTTTGGGAAAAAGATTTAGTGTTTTTTTTTCCGTCTTATGCTCTTTTTGTAACTAAGTTTCATGATTAAATTCAAATAAATTGGAGCCAAGCAACATTTGTTGCTTAAATTGATGAAACACCAAAAGCTCCACCCATCGCGAAGGGAACTGCACCTCACCCTCCCCCTTCCCTTATTGGGGTCCCTCATACTACGCATGGATCAAAAATCTTATATCGATATTTCAATTGTTTATTGCTCTTGCAGGCTTGCTGTCTACCTCTGGTTACAGGCAAACAGAAGGATCTAAAGTGTGTTAGTCCAGAGACAATGAATCGCCTACTCAGGTCAGAATACAGCCAGGAGATTGGTGAATGTCACGTCATTGACTGTAGATATCCATACGAATTCAATGGAGGACATATAAAGGTGAGTGAAGAAATGTTTCCAGTCTCCAATAGATGTGTCTCAATTTGAGATTGATGTACTTGAAATGGTAACTTTGATATCCAATTGTAACTTTCATGGTGAAAATGCTCAATGATGTAATAGAGCAGTTCTCACAGTTTTGTAATAGTCTACCTATATAGTTTATATATGAATATTGGCATGGGAAATTCCTAATAGTAAATACAAGTATATGCAACAACCCAATTCACTAGGCAGGTGTTTTTTGTGTGTGTGTTCATGAAAACAGTAATACATGTACATGTAGGCTTTAGTGCTGTAGCGAACCTGTTAAACTGAACAGAAGTTCGCCGAACACAAAGGCTTGGTTCACAGATTCGATATAAAATGTCAGGCTCGTTGTAGGCGCAGGCACAGTGTAGACTGAGTGACGTGTAAGACATGAGTTTGAGCACCCCATGAACTTAGTGTGAAATGAACATTTTTATTGGTTAGAGATTGAAGCCCTCCCCCCCCCAAAAAAAAAAAAAAAAATACATGAATAAGAAAAATAAATAATTTTTTTTTTTCAATAAATAAAGAAAGAATCTGAACAAAATATGAAAGCTTCTGCCTCATTTATGTACTGGGGCCCAAATGTAATTGTTAACCTCTAGAATATTCAGTCTGAACTTAATTTTTTTCAGGGTGCAATCAATATCTATGAAGAGTCAGAACTAAAGAAGAAGTTCCTTGAGAACCCTCTACCACCGCTCCCGTACAACAGGAGACGGGTCTTTGTCTTTCATTGTGAGTTTTCATCTCAACGAGGTCCCAAGATGCTTCGTTTCCTCCGTACTCAGGACCGTTCAGCAAACCTTGAGAACTATCCGGCTCTCTATTATCCTGAGCTGTATCTACTCAATGAAGGTTACAAGGCTTTCTATGAACACAGCACAGTATGTACTTTTCTTCAAAGATTGAATTTAGATTGATTTTATTCATTTATAAGTCTTCTTTTAGAAGGGTGGCTCCATTACTAACTGGTATACTACTGTTCTGTTCTCCTTGGAGGCCCTACAACATAAATACAAATATTACAAACATGAAAAATAAACAATGTGGAGTTGAGACAAACAATTTCACTCACAAGAATTGTCACATTCATTCATTCATTCAAATCTTTTAATGAATTTGAGTTTTATTCATCGATTTTATCATTGAACATGAGTAGGAACAAGAAATGTTTGAAATTATCATGTCTTACAAAATCGTTAAGATATATGTTATTGTGAATACGTCTACATTGGATTTTGCAGGAATTTTGTGAACCCCGAACCTACACCCCAATGAACCACGATGATCACCTTGATGAACTCCGATACTTCAGGGCTCGGTCAAAGTCATGGACGGAGAGGAGTAGACTGAAGATACGCTCCCAGTCTCTCTTCTAACATCAATCTGTCGCCCTCTTGAGATCAGATCAGGATAGTGAGCCTCAATCCATCACCCTTAATGAACTTTGGTGAACTCTGCATAGAGTGCCCGGTCAAAGTCATGAATGGAGAGGAGTAAGACCTAACATACGCTCCCAGTCTCTCTTCTAACCTGTATGTCGCCCTCTTGAGATCGTATCAGGAGAGTTAAAGGATATAGATGGATCTTTAAAGGTGGTATACTTCGTCACCGCTTTGGTACTGCTTTCATGCAGATATGTGTATGATCTCCTGTCTAAATACAATTTTGCATTCTTATCCTCTCCCTGTTTTTTTAAACCCCTTTATATGAAGTTTGCAATAGGGAAATCAAATATTACGGGTAAAGAAGTGAATTATTTTCCTATACTTTCCTATTCCTATGCATTATTACCCACCATAATTGATATTGATATATTTACATCTGTAAGTATAAAATCCTATTGTAATTCACAATATTCTGAACTAGCAATAATTTGTTGGAATATAATGTGTTAAAAAAAAATTTACCTTTTATATTAAGAAGATAATTTTTGTCTCACCTGCATAGCAGAGTGAGACTATAGGCGCCGCTTTTCCGACGGCGGCGGCGGCGGCGGCGTCAACACCAAATCTTAACCTGAGGTTAAGTTTTTGAAATGACAGCATAACTTAATATGTATATGGACCTAGTTCATGAAACTTGGCCATAAGGTTAATCAAGTATTACTGAACATCCTGCATGAGTTTCACGTCACATGACCAAGGTCAATGGTCATTTAGGGTCAATGAACTTAGACCATGTTGGGGGAATCAACATCAAAATCTTAACCTAAGGTTAAGTTTTTGAAATGTCATCATAACTTAGAAAATATATGGACCTAGTTCATGAAACTTATACATAAGGTTAATCAAGTATCACTGAACATCCTGCATGAGTTTCACGTCACATGACCTAGGTCAATGGTCATTTAGGGTCAATGAACTTTGGCCGAATTGGGGGTATCTGTAGATTTACCATCATAACTTTAAAAGTTTATGGATCTGATTCATGAAACTTGGACATAATAGTAATCAAGTATTACTGAACATCCTGTGCAAGTTTCAGGTCACATGATCAAGGTCAAAGGTCATTTAGGGTCAATGAACTTTGGTCAAATTGGGGTATTTGTTGAATTACCGCCATAACTTTGAAAGTGTGTTGGTCTAGTTCATAAAACTTGGACATAAGAGTAATCAAGTATCACTGAACATCCTTTGCGCATTTTAGGTCACATGACCAAGGTCAAAGGTCAATGAACTTTGGCTTAATGGGGGTATCTGTTGAATTACCATCATAACTTGGAAAGTTGATGGATCTTTCTCTTGAAACTTGGACATAAGAGTAATCAAGTATCACTGAACATCCTGTACGAGTTTCAGGTCACATGATCAAGGTCAAAGGTCATGTAAGGTCAATGAACTTTGGCCACGTTGGGGGTATTTGTTGAATTACCATCATATCTCTATAAGTGTATGGGTCTAGTTCATAAAACGTAGAAATAAGAGTAACCAAGTATCACTGAACATCTTGTGCGAGTTATAGTAGTTTTCAAAATCAGCACTGCTGCTATATTGAATCGCGTGATGCAGGTGAGACGGCCAGAGGCATTCATCTTGTCTAACTTTATTCTGCCCTTAATCCTAATATGAGCGGCAAATTTATTGCGAAAAATGTTGAGGGGGGGCCCCCTCAACATTTTTTGCAATAAATCTGCTGCGCAAATTTTTTTTACCTTGTCGCTCACTGACTTTTTACTTTCAAGTCTCACGCAACTTTTGAGATCAAAATTGCTACTCCCAGGTACGCGGTTCTGCAATATTTTTTAAGTGCATGCAGACCAAAAATTGCCCAAAAACGTGAATTCTTTTACTAATCCAATGCAAATTGTTTTTTTAGCCAAAATTCATAAATGTATCGTTATTTCTCCTTTTACCGATTAAAAGACAATGTTGAGAATACCACCCCAGCTGTCTCTTGATACGTCATAGTGATTTTAGATATCTTCACCTTTCTTATGTGACTTAGGATTAGGGTGGTAATTTAGGGGGAGTTTTCAGAATAATGTAACGATAAAGGCTATACCGGGGTAGTTTTAAATATTTTTAGAATAGTTTTATAGGTTATAGCTTTATGTGTTGGTTTTCTATGGGAGCTGTTGATGCTGAAGAAGTCAAGAGAACTATGGAATTTAATTAATATATATATATCAGGAATATTTTAAATCCCTAATTGCTAGTTTACTCTTATTTTTCCTGGTAAAGTAAGGGCTGATATTAATATTCATTTCCAAAATGTTAAGATATCCCTTTTCGGGTATTTTTTGTGTAGAATCACAAAATATAAGCTAGTCTAGTTTAAGTCATCGTTTTTATTTTCAAGAAAATTTAATCTCCCTTACTCTAATTTCCGAGATTCCCAGCTCAGAATAGTCAAAATATTTAATTACTCACGGAGTTTGATTTTCTTTTATTGAATTTGAGAAGAAAAATAATCTTCATTTTGGATTTAACCTTTAGAGAAGCCATGGATTTATTTTTTCATAATTGTATATGTCTGTTCTTTGATCGTTTGTGGCTACATATTATTTGTTGTGGTTTAAATTTTGTTTTTGTTTTTCGATTATATTCATTAATTTTGGTAGTTGTGATTTTTTTTAATGCTCCACATCATGCTAGGTGTAAATATTTCTAACTATGATAGGATGACCTTTGCTAATATATCTGAAATTAAAATTACAGAGGACAGCAAAATTACAAAACAAAATGAGAGAAAAGAAGAGGAAATTGACATTAAAAAAACAATGCTGCCATTGCACAATATGAATTTGATTTTCTTCCCTCTGTGTTTCATATCATGGATGACATTAGCTCTGGTTCTGATTTTACTCTTGATAAAGAACTTTAGAAAAATTGATCAGGACTCTCATTAATGATTTATTTTGAATTCTCATCAATGTTTATTTTAAATTGTATATTCTATTATTCCAAGCATTCTTAATCGATCATGATGAGTGGTTTTGATATGATTTCTTTCATTTTTTTAAATTTAAACTTAACTGTATTATGAAACCACTATTCAAGTTTTGATAATTATGTTTATGTCATTGATTTTAATTTAAATTATGTTTGTCATTATTCTAATTTCTCCACTCATTTGTTCTGCCTCTATCATATTGTACAAAAGATTAATATAATTGTGAATATTTTTAAGAGTAAAAAGAATATGCAATATGTGTAGGTGTGTAAATAGCAATAAATTATGTTCTTATGTAAGCATTGTATAGAATATTGAATTTTTGATATTTAAATGTGTCAGTAGAATGAACTGGTAATGGTATGGTTTTAGTTAGGTCCACACACTGGCAAAATAAGCAGCTATCATTTTACATATTGCCACAATTATGAACTCTTTATGGAATGCTTATATCGTGTGGGATGGTTTGTGCTGCCTTTAAAAAATTAATTGAAACAAAAGGTGCCCAAGATTCTCATCTCTAGTATAACCCATGTTGGGTTGCTCTTGTAGGGTCATTTACTTAACAAATGCAGTGTTTGAAATCCCCTTGTCTGGTCTGCACATGAAAACCTGAAAATAATAACTCGGGCATTGTCCTTGGCTTGTATACACTCATGTTAGATTGCAATGTGCAACACATTCTTTGTTATCTTAATTATTTCTATCATTATTGTGGGTCTGTTTGAATTAGGGGGTTTCTTTGATGTGAGGAATCATTGTGTGTAGTCTTTTTGGTACAGAATGGGTATGCTTTATAATTGAACTTCTGTTTTTATTTTATTGAAAACTCCCATATTTGGATTAAGTCTACGGACCCCAAGAACGACTTTGAAATTGAATTATTTCATGTATTTTAAACAAAGACAAATTTATCTCCCTTTACCTTTCAAATAGATATAAAATAAGCACTTATTCAAATTTCTGAGTTCGGGGGGAATTCTATTCTTAGTAAGGTTTAGAAAATAGTAAAGTAGTCAGAAGCCAATCATTTTATCAAAAGAATAACAGAACATAAGGTACTGTATCAGTAGTGAAAATTTGGAATGAATGGGGAGGGCCTGTTTTAAGGTATAAAGCAAATGTTACAATGGATGAAATCCTCCCTAAATCAATTGCTGTTTCAATGTGGAGGGGTCAGTTTATTAGATCAATGAAATGAAATATTTTATTACCCAAAATGTTAATTTGCCCAATGATTTTAGAAGACAGAAAGAGATGGCCTTTAGTGGCACACAAGTCTGTTGTGTGTGTGTTTTTTAATATACCACTGCCATGTTCATAGAATTCTTCTAGTATGATTGAGATAATACCAGGAAAGTGTATCCTCTTTGTAAATGTATGTTATCCATAAAGAAAAAAAATGAATTCTATTACTAATTTCAATCTATACTGTCAAATAGAAAACACTGACTCTGTTTTGAATTATATCAGTTTTCTGCTATCAAAATAATGTGAATTTTTGGATCTAATTATATAATGTAACCGGAAATAACTCGAATTACAATGATTTTTTAGTCTTGACTACAGACATGTGCTTTACTTGTTGTTATGTCTGGCAATTGTCATTTTTCCAGACTAGAAAAAATATCTCTTCTGCTCTTTTTTGCAACTTGTCACATGGATAGAGAGCTTGAAAGACTTTCCTGTTTCAAGATAGGCATATTTCAAGTATGAAATTGTTGTCCTCACTCATCTTGCCTAGTCAATTTGTCATTAATCTTTAATCATGGAGCTAGTCCAAGCTACTACGTTAGTAGCTTCATGCTTCAATGTATCAATGCAGTAAATCTGAAAGCTACTTCAAATAAAAACCTGATTCAATTTGTTGCACGCTATTGGCACAAAATCATCTAAAGCCGGGATAATACACAAAGTCAGATTTGCTTAGAGATGTTAGATGATTGACACAATATGTGCTATACAAGAATAGAATATTAATATCGTTAAGTAATTGGGCAAACTTAATTGCTTGGTGTGTATACTTTTGTTATGTGCTGACCCGACATAGCGATATACACCATCTTGTGCTGGTATCGAAATTGAACTGGGATAGCCAAATTCTACTTACATGTATCAATAGTTCTATATTGGCATCAGATAACTTTATAAGAAAGAGGAGTGCGATGGATGGTCTCATTTGGTGGACCAAAAGTAGCATTTAAATTTTTGCCATTGAAGATATTCAGGTATTTATTGAATTATGGACACAGAATGACAAATCATGAGATGTTGCTACCTTTATGTAGATATATTCTAGATGAACAGTCCAGTGTCTAAGTACAGGTAACTTTGCGTAGGTCAAATCTGTTTGGACCACAGAAATCTGTTTAACTTAGGAGAAATTCAACCTACAAGATGTATGTAAGAGATGTTTTGAATCATCTTGACTGAAAAAGCTTGCTTCGACTGTGGCAAATATTTTACTTATGGACGATTGACTTATGTAAAGTTAACCTTTATTTGAAAGATTTTCATGTTATTTAAATGAATATTGCAGAAAGATCTGTATGCAAACATGGAGGTTGGCAACCAGTTGCCTGACATTGCAACTAGACTAGTGAAAGTACAAAGTTTGAAACCATACCTTTGGATGAATGAATATATTCGAGCACCAAGAAAATGTCTACAAGAAGTGGAAAATATACCTCAGGAATTTAAAGGGGGTTTTTGATATAAAGTTGTATTCATGTAATGTTCTTGAGTGTATATATGTATTATTTAAGATGTGCCAATAAATTTGAGATGAATATTGTATAGAGCAAGTGACTTATATCGTATGACAAGTACAGCATTATATTCCAGTCATAGGCTTGTACAACTCATATCATAATAGAAATATTTTTATTATTGTTGTGTGAATGGTAATAAACCTCATAAAAAAGACATGAATCGCAATTTCTTAATTTTTTTAGTGGTTTTGGAAATGTACAATATTTATGCAATACATTATCTGAATTTAACATCTTACATTCTACTAGGAGCATTCAACTTATGAAAATTGAACTATGAAATCTACTAACATCAGAATACAGGTGGCATCATGAACACTTTTCAGGTTGTTCTGCCACGGGAGCGGTAGAAGTGACGTGCATGATCCTTTGATCCACCAATTAATCCAATAAACATGACAACACCCAAACTTTGACAAGTTTATTCAGGACAGTCTCTGGATGTTATAGTTGGGGTGCCGTCTTCGCGGTTTTTGCTTCATTTCAGGCCCTGCTAACTTCCCATTTCATTTTCAGACCTTTAATTAGGCACATGGTACCCCTGTGTAAGGTCCGGTGTTAGAGCCTTGTTTGTATGATGTTAGTTGGAGTTAAGTTATCGGTGAGCGACTCTGGAAGAATATAGAGAATCGCCATAACGAGAAAGTAAAAGTTTTTTTTTTTTTATAAACTTTACGATATTCAGCACAAATTTTCCGAGTATAATAATGATTTAAAAAAAAAACAGTTTTTGAGGTAATAGTGCCCTATGATTATGAGAAACAATGGTGCTTGCTATAACAGTCATTGAAACCGTTGTAACTGTGTCGGCCTGTTGACTGTGTTACACTCAAATTGTGGTTAAAAAAAACACTGTAAGATTCTCCAAAATGTTAAGAATTGGAACAGACACCGTGGGCAATTTCTGAATAGTATACTAAGCGAAAGGGGCTTAATGTCAAAAGTTTGATACTGGACGATTTGATCGATCAGGGGAGTGTTTCATCAAACATTTGTGGTCTGACAAGCTTTTAGATCTGACCACTTTCCTCGAATTTGATTGGCTGAGAAGCCCAGTTCCTATGGTAACTGTTTCCTAAAAACAAAAACATACTCTGTCAAATGATAACATCGGATAAGTTCCTTTATGAAACACTGACTCCCCCGGGAGGAGGCAGAATGATCTGTCTAAGACACTACTACTATCATTTCTTTAAACTCCATATTCTGTGGTTCGAGAGTGATATCGGCTGTTCGACGTCGTTTGATAAACTTTGGGGGCTCGTCGATGAGCTGGGTGATGTAGACGAGGAGGAGGTTGACGAGGAAGAGGACATCGCAGACGACTAGAAACCAAAATGAGTAGCCCAGGATGACACGATGGGTGGAGAACCTGTCTTCACGGTCTGCTTTGCTTAGGCATTCGTATTTCAGCTCGCTGGCGTAGAGGAAAGCGAAGATGCTAGTCGAAATTAGGCCAGAGAGTACTGAAAACAACAAAAAATATGTACAGTATTACCTAACATATTGATAGCAATGCGGCCTAAATTCAACTTCAAGTGATTCTGATATTACATCTTATGAACCTTTGCCTTTTGACTCCACCCTTGTCTTTGAACTTGAAACGTTTTGTTATTTTAAGATATTTTTATAAGAAAGAGGGGTGAAATGGGGGTGCGGCTGCGGGAGAGATGGAGAAGTGTGGAAATAAAGGAAATAAGAGGAGATAATGGTTTGGACAGGCAATGTTCCATGATGAATTTCGGAGTCGGAGATAGATGGAGGAAGGTTTGTTGAAAGGGGGGAGAGGAGAAAGAAATACAGGCAGATGTAATTTTGTGCCGGGGGGGGGGGGGGCTTTGTAAAAACTTGAGACTTACATCCAAAACCATTCCATATGAAGAGTCCTGGTCGTCCATTTATGGTTTTTATTGGAACCATCCTGGCATTGATGACTTCGAAGACCAGAGACACGCCAGCGAAGATCACGGTTGATACCATGAAGAGTAGGGATACGATCACGTAGTCTGTTTCGAACACACCATCGTACTCCTGGAAAACTGGATGGAAGACATGGAAGATGAAAGCAAGAGGGGATTCAATTCAATAATCATGGGTCTTGGCAGGTTAGGACAACGGACCTGTCATAATTAAGGGAAAGTTCACCCTGACATAAAGTTTATTGTAAACATAGCAGAAAAAATAAAAAAAACATTGCCGAAGGTTTGAGAAATATCCATCAAAGAATTAAAAAGTTATTCGAATTTTAATTATTTGATTTGTGACGTCATATATATGCGAGCAGCATTCCTACATTTTAATGATAGCGAATAACTTTCTTAATCTTTCTGGTAGACTTGAACGTCACATCGTTTTTGCATGAGGAAAGGATTATTGAACAGAACGAAGAGCTTATTTGGGGAGTGATGTGATGTGCTCTTGAAGCCATCGGTATGATAATTATATTGACTCGTTGAATTCAGTTTCATTTTTGTGGATCAGGTATGATAGAAAGTTATGCTATATTTCTTCCTGACACCATTTGGAAATCATTTCATCAAATAGAACAATTTATCAGATTTTATATTATATTATTTTGTATTCGATGATCAATCTGATAGGCCTGATAGGCAATGTTATTCGCTCCTATACCACGACCACTATACAAAAAAATGTCGCTAGGAATACCCCCTCCATATTCGCCCCCCCCCCCCACTATCTCTTCCTTCTATTTATATCTTTCTCAAACCCCTTCTCAGTTCTCACATCGAATCGGTCCCCTTTCTTTTGTGGAATTTTAACGATATATTTTCTATAATTCTCTAACATTTTCGCTGATTTAATCGCGAAAGAGTCTTTTGGTAATAAATTGTCCCTTTGATTGATTGATTGGTTGATTTTTTTATTGATTAATTGATTGAGATTTAACAATATCCACACAATGTTTCATGTATAAGTGTCTGAATATTAATCTGTATAGTTAATGATGACTTGTTTTATTATTCATTATTTTGATCTTTGGATTGAATTACAGAGTAAATGGAGTTAATACAAAATGTTAAGTTCACCGGAAAAAATCCCTACTCTTTTCGAACAGACAAGTACTTTCTGTAAAGTACAAATGTAACTCCCACTTACACGGGACATACTGCTTATCCTGTTTATAAGCTGATGTGAAGTCTCCGAAAGACTAGACGATTGCCTTATAATTTTATACCTACTTTTCTTTTCAAACTTGCAAAGTATTTTCATTAAAAGAGGAGAGAAAAAACATTTAGCAGTAAAAAAAAAAAAAAAGCCAGTAATGTGGCTTTGACTCCCTACCTTTTTGGCCCCCTACCTCAGTGGTTTGTAATGGTAAGTGAAGTTTGGATTTAAAAAACATCAGTATAGGGCCTTTCTATATAGAATCGACTTCATAAACCCTATATAACTAAATTCGTAACGGATACACTACATACAGTATATTAAAAAGGAGATTCAGATACACTTCATTGCCTCTGTTCATGGTTTGTTCAGGGACTTAGAACTCACTGGTTTGTTCAAGGCAGAAGAGTCTCGCACTCTTAAGAAGATAATAATATGATTAAGATTGTGGTGTCACAGGAAGGATAATCCTAGGACCATCCCGTCTAAAACGACAGAGCACGAAGATTGTATTTTAAACAGGGTTGAATCGGTTAGGTATTTTAATAAATCGTAGAAAATTATATTAAAGGATTCAATACAATGGATAAAAACAGTTGGTGAAAATTTGGGGCAGTCACTTAAATGTCTCCATTTTATTACTATTTCCGTTTTTATGGCGTATTCTACTCTCTTCAACTCATTCATTTCCCTATCTATATCCCCTCAACCCCCCCCCCCCCAAAAAAAAAAGTCCAAGGCTTTCGATATTATCACTATTGCAATTTCACGAACGGTAGGCCTATTTTTTTTAAAATAGACATGAAATTCTCCGTTCACTTAAACTCCAGGAAAGGGTTCAGATGTTATCAATGAATGAAGAGAAAAAACTTTCATACAAACTTTGGGTTTCTTTTATGTGTCCGTGGTATATAACTTCTCTTATCGACCGTATCATTAGATACCAGTCATTAGCACGGTACTATCGCCTCGTATCTCATGCATCCATTGATTGCAATCAGTATGAACTAAAGGTTTTCTTTCACAGCTCAGCAGGCCCAGGGTTTCATTCTCTTTTCAGTCGCTTTGAGCGAACAAATAACAACCTTTTAAGATAGGGCAAATAACTAAATACATGGGAGTAATATATATTGATTGTCGTACAAGCCAGCAGTCTGGATTAGAATGGTGTGTAATTAATGGCTAGCGGTAAAACGGCCACAGGCAAAATGATAAGATGATATAGGCCTATGGTATAAATGAAGGAAGTGAAAAGGGCAATAAAAACCTGAAACATCAAATAACTTGAAGTCATCTTGAAGTTAAATCCGTTATGTATACTAAATTAGCATGAATATGGGAAAAGGATATAATAACTTCTTTCATCCTTTCAATTTTATCACCATCGCATGTTACTAAAAATTTTATATCATAGACATCATCATGCCACACATGCACCATTTTTTGTTAAATAAAATGTTCCCTCAATATTGCGAGTTTTGAGTTATATAATATTATTCAAATTATTCTCAACTCTATATCAATGGTGATAATTTCTTTCGCATCATGTGTTATTGTTAGACATACATAGAGCAAATTTTTAAACAAACGCAATTCAACCAAGCAAGGCTGTAAAAATGTATAATAGTATCATTTTTTAAAATTGTATCATCAAATTAATTTCAACGTATTCATAATCTTCTATATCTTTTCAAAATAATGCACTAACGACAAATATTACTTGTATTATCGTATAAATTTTATTTACAGCACGGTTTTACAACAGTAAACGTTCTATCACATGCTACATTGGTTAATAACGTGATATGTTATTTATATCATTTTGTGTGTTTTCGTACTGCTTAAATAACAACGACCACTTTTTAACAAAAATCTAAATTATTGAAACCAAAACAGATTGATTTATTAAACCTTTTTTATTACTGTAATCCTTACTTCTGCTTCATTTATTTATTGTGTAATGAGAAAATTATCACGATAAATTTTGATAAGAATATATTGAACTTGTTAGTTGTGACATAAAATTGAAAATAATAATAATCTCGATTACATTTACTCTTAAATAACTAATAACTACAAAAATGTACTGCGAGTGCTGCAGTCTTACTTTAGTAATTTTGTCAAATTTATCACTGACATTTTGTGTGTAAATTAGACAGTACTACTGTAATACTGTGTACCGTCCCCGCAGCATGAGCAATAGAAAATGCATCATAAAAATTCATATTGTACTGTATATTATCTTAGATATCTAAGCATGGACAAGATTAAGGCTAATGTGTAATAATAACGAATATAATGGCTAAGTTAAGATATGATAAGGCTAGCTTGCATCTCAATACTTACTAAGAAGCATTGCATTTAGTACTGTGCTTATATACTTGAATAAAAATAAAGTTAGATAAAATGCCATACAAAGTCGAATATAATTCAGTCTAAGCAGCAACATTCGAGAAAAGTGTTAATTGGAATAATATAGTCTCTTACATAATCAAAATAATACATTACTTGCTATTATTCCACGTGAATTATGAATTAAGAATTTGCCCTGTATGTTTACTAATAAACAATAATGTTTTTATGTGTGAGTTGAGAAATTTATTTTACAATTTTTAATTTTCAAATTGGTCATCTAATTCGTATTCACATTCAATATCATTTCCAAGACAACCATCTCAAACTCTCTTCGGTCCAATATTAAATGAAAATGTCCCTCCTACTCCAACGTCTTGATTTAAATTAAATGTAATAAGCCGTTTGATTCCATTTTACATGCGTATTCATGTATGTATTATTCATTCATGGATTCAATCATCTATTGCTGTTTATATAGATCTGAAAACATTACCAACCCCTTCCCTCCATCTTAGGATTTGGTCATTATGTGAAACGATGTTATCCTGTATTATGCAGACATTAAAAACCCACTAATGTTCATTTTGATGCAACGTCGGGGCACACAACTTCGCCCTCCATGATAATTAGGGAGATTTCATTTCTACAATGCAAGAACGACTCAAGAACATAGAAAATGTATGGCCAAATTCCCTTCATGACAACGAACAACTAAGAAGTCTTTGTCGAAAACTAGTGAATCAAAACAGTAGTTTCATCCCGGACTCTAGACAAAGCGACGCAATTGCCATTTTCGTCACCTCCGAAACATACGACTAAAGTGCTGTTCCCGGTGTACAATTTCGACAAAGGTCTCCGAGCAGTTCATTGCCATTTGACGAGCGGGTATTTTCAATATATTTACTGTGTTCTAGAATCCGTCATGCGTTTGGAAAGCGAAAACTCCATATTCGCCTTGCATCAACGAAGAATTCAGTCATTCAGTCACTTTTTGTTATCAGTACATGATGCCCAGTCCGATGTCGCCTCCCTTCCCGCTCACATTCATTTTCTTCTTCTTGCTGCTGAGGAGGTGCGGGTTCTCCACCAGCTGGGCGAGGAAGACGAGAAGGATGTTGACACAGAAGATGATGAAGGTTGCGACAACGAGCCAGAAGGAGAATCCGAAGTCGACCCGACTCGTGTTGAAGTTATGAGGAGGTTGTCGATCGGTACGGTTGAGCACTTGAAAGCGGATTTGAGTGATGTAGATAACGAGATAGACGATGATGGATATCGCACTGCACAAAACTAAAGAATGTAAACAAATAAACAAAGATCATAAACATGGTTAAAGGATTTCAAAGACTTGACATCATTCGTTGTATTCTTTTAATGATTTGCTGAACCCCCACATCGATTAGTTGAAATTGTTGAAATTGAGGGATGTGGATATGAAGGATAGTGGGTATAGACAAAGACCAATGTGAGGGAGGGTAAGACCTGGAGGGAGCTGGGGAAGAGGAAACCAAACTTTATTACGAAATGCGTTCATACCTTAATATATGCCTCCTTCAAACGTATTGGGAGGGAAAATTGGTATAAAGGCAACGGTCGGATAGAATGATTCATTCCACCCCATCCCCAACAGCAACAACCACAACAACAAAAATCTCACAATAATAGAAATCCCACGACTTGCTCTGCGTATGGAACTACATCCATCCCAATCCAGCATTTTTATTCATTCATTTATTTTATTTATTTATTTTTATTTATTTATTTTTTAACAATACCAATACCATTTTTTTTACAAGTGTCTAAAAACACCCCCTTACCCGACCTTCCATATATAGACATATTATTCTGGAGTGGAGATAAACGAGAATGAACCACCAACAACAAATCACTTTAAATATTGGGGAGAGAGATAAAGGGGTATAATAAACATACCTCCTATCAGATTCCAGATGTAGAGGCCGATTGGTCCATGTAGGGTATCTATGGGAACGGTCAAGATGTTGACGAGTCCGAAGATGGTTGAGATGAGAGCGAAGATGGCAGCGGGGATGAGGAAGATGATGACAACGATCACCATACTCGTGTTGTAGACTGTAGCGTGTTCGCTAAAAACTGGAAAAAAATATATGTAAAGTTTTATAATTGGAGTCCCAGATAGAAACAGACAGAAAACTAAATTTCGTAGAACAAAAACATTGCAAGGAATTGCTATTATAATGTAAAAGGGATCGTCACCACATTATGATCGATTCGTAGTGCGTGTGTTTTTTAAAGTGGGGTTGAACTTGCAAAACAAATCACGATAGGATGCTAATTTTCACGTTTTTTGTACACTTTTAGGCCGACTAAAAAAAGTGTCAGGGCTGATATTTCACCCACTAGCCCCCCCCCCCCCTTCTTCTGTTCCGTGGTCCCTGCATAGGTTTTTTCGTATTTGTCCCTAAATTGTTGTTGATCATGATTGGATTTATAATGAGAGTTAGGAAAAGAATATGCATATCAATCAGACTATTAAAACACTAAAATAATGTCAGTGATTATAAAGTGCCGGCAACTGCCACATCAATTGTTATTATACACAGCTAAATTGAACACACACACATTAGTCTGGTCTGTTAGCGAAATTATGTGGACACGGTGGACAAAAGCATGATTTTTTCTCCAGACCTTTGTTTATGTATAAGAATTAAAAATGGGGTATGCTCCAAAAAATCTGGCTGCAGGAACAGTGAAAAAATGGGTGAAAATGTCAGAATTTATGAGTTTAGATTGGTCTGATATATAGACTAGCGCTAGTGCAAAACTCAATAGCAGTGCATTATTTTGCATTGGTTTAGTTCTTGAATTCAGACCCTTTTTGAACAGATCTTCTGTTTGTCCTCACATCTCAATGCACTAAATATCTGAATGCAGATGCTAAACAAGCCGAAGGGTGGCGGGGGTTGAATGTTGGTGTGTATATACATATTTTGGTCTAGGGGTAAAGATGTGCAAGACACATTTTTTGCATATGTTGGAAATTGTGTTGCCATGGTAACAGTGTATTATGGCAAAAATAAGGTACAAATCGTGCAATTAGAACTACTTCCTCTGTTTTCATCCGATTCTCATGAAATTTGGCACACACATTGGTCTTGAGGTGAAGATGTCTAAGACACATTTTTGTGTCTTTCAGAAATCTTGTTGCCATGGTAACAACATATCATTTGGTGAAAATTGGTAAAAAAACTTACAATTCAAACTGCTTCATCAGTTTTCAATCAATTCTCACGAAATTTGGCACACACATTGGTATTAAAGTGAAGATGTACAAGGCACATTTTTTTGTGTGTTTCGGAAATTGTGTTGCCATGGTAACAACATATTACATGTCAAAATTTAGGTAAAAACCTTGCAATTTGAACTACTTCATTAGTTTTGAACCAATTCTCATGAAATATGGATGTAAAGATGTGCAAGAACCTCTTTTTTTCATTTTTCAGAGAGTGCATTGCCTTGGTAACCACATATAGCCAGAAATGCGGGGAAAACTCATTAATTGTGGATCAATCTACTTCTCATTTTTCAGCCTGTGCTCATGAAAGTTGACACAAATATTCATTTTGGGTAAAGATTCATATTCAGTGTTAAAGGGGAATCCAGGCTTGGTCATAAAATGTTGTGTGGAAAAGGAGACAAATAAGAATGGTGAAAGTTTGAAAGAAATCGGACAAGCAAAATAAAGTTATGGCTGCTTTAAAACTAAGATCCCTAAGGCTACTAGTATGCAGATTTCAAATTGGCAATGGGTAAGTAAATTATGACAAGGGGCGAGGCCGCAAGGACAACTTTCCAATTGGCCTTGTAATTAATTATCAGGATTTTTGGTTTTCTCCTAAATCCCTATTCCATTAGGGCCGTAATATAAACCTGTTATAGTATAATGTTTTATGTCTGATGTAAGAAAGATATAATTTGAAGTAAAACTTTTGAAAAAAGACAATTAATTATTCCTGTACATGGAAGAATGGTCCTTGCCTTACATCACTGACATCACATATGCTGCCAATTTGAAATCTTCATGGGTATAGTGATAACCAATGTTTACAACTTTTATATATTCACGACTTTCTGATGGTTTGTCCGATATTGTTCAAACTTTGACCTATTGTCTGATTTTTCACTTTCCTCTAAAAAACAAGTGTTTATTAGTGTTTATTTGGGTTGGATTCTCCTTTAACGTCATATACCTGTAATAGTGCAGGGTAATCATGGTATTAATCACCTTCAATAATATTTATAGGTTCTTTTTTTTTAGGGGGGGCGGAAGAGGTCCTTAAAAACTGACAGCATAAAAATATAGAAGGTTAAAGGCCATGACCATTAGGAACTTAAACACTCTTAAAGAAAGCACCCCTTACATTTTTTTTGGGGGGGCGGGGGGCTCTAGAAAATTGCCACATAAAGAGTAAAAGGAAATAATTACAACTAGGAACTTAATCCCCCAAAGGGGGGGGTCCTTTACACTTCAGCGTATTAATTTAAAGCCTAAAACATTCTGGTTTGATAAAAGATCATTTCCGGTGCCCAATTAATCAACGTTTTATTTATCTTCTTCTACTCAGTCTTTGTTCATTTCAGTTCCTACTCTAACTTTCTCACATCACTTTTTGCACTTTTGAGCTTTACCATACCTTCTTGTTTTGTTTCCTCTCTCCCCCCTCTTTTTCTCCCTCTCTAAGTACATTTCTTTGCTATTTTAATTCATTATTATCTAGCAACAATTATTCCATTTTGAATGCTTACACCTTCACCGAAATATAATACCATAACATTTATGTTTTTCTTCATAATCTTATAAACTCCATTTTGGCTACACTCTGTCCTGAATAAAATTATAAGCAATATTTAATGAAGAATTGAAGAAATGACAGTCATGATATTATTTTTTGGTAAAGGTGCATCAAATTCATATAGTTGCAGTATTCAGAATGGAATAACTGTTGCTGGAAAGAATGGATTTAGTGGTTTTCCGAAAATCCTCTGTGAAAATTTTAGTTTTATCACTGAGTTTTCCCATTCCTGCAGTTACCACCATCTGAAAGGAATATGACTAGAATATAATTATATGTAGAGAAATAAAAGTCATCATTTGCTCAATGAACAGCGAATAAGTTTGTCTTTACCCCAATGGAAATTTTTTTGCATTTTTTCATGACAGTCAGAGTTTGCATCCAACAATTTTGCTACTGAAACATAATATTCATTTTTTACAATGGGAGATGTAGGATGTATAAAGTAGGGGCTGTCACAGAAATATACTGAAAAAATAAATGAAAGAAAATAGAAGGCAAAAATTTATTGTGCACATATTTATATTTTTGATATGGTATATTATTGAGTCATGGATTTGCAATTGAATTTCTAAAACAAGTGCAGACATTTTTGTATATATATATTTCTATAATTAGTTGCATGATTAAAGGTACACTTTATAATATGTAAGAAAAAATGTACTTGGTGAGAGAGTAAAAAAAAGGAGAGAGGAAACATAAGATGATATGGTGAAGCTCAAAATCAAGAGTGATGTGATAAAGTTAACAAGAAAGAGTAGGAATGGAATATAAATAAAAGACTGAGTAGGAGAAACAATTTTATATCAAAGCAGAATGCATTAAACTATAAATGAATGGTCTGAACTCTGAAGTGCAAAGGACTCTTCTTACCTTTTAAGGGGGGGGGGCATTTTTCTGCTCAAAAAGATATCGGCCCCCTATTTTTTTTTGGGGTGGGGTTAAGTTCCTAGTCATTATCCTTTAACTTTTACTTTTATGAGGTCATTTTCTAAAGACCCCCCCCCCCCTAAAAAAGGGAGTAATGTCTCGCTTTAAAAATGCAAAGACCCCTGATGGGCATAGGCGTAGACTGGTTTGAGCATGGGGAGGGGCAAGGTTTGGAAAATCAGCCGTTGAAAGTAGAAGGGGTACACATTTTGTTTTGCTTGCCAGTGTTGGAACTCCTTTGTCACAGCGGAAGGTTTCACATTCACACAGTGTACCCCCAGCCTATGCCCTTGAGGGGATGCATATTTTAAGAGTGTTTATCATGTTTATGTTCCTAATGGCCACCGCCTTTAACCTTCTCTATTTTGATGTCAGATTTTAAGGAACAATCCCGCCCCCCAAAACCTAGAAATATTACTGAAGGTGATTAATACCTCCACACTCTGGCGTGAACATTTTAATGCAGTTTAGAATTTAATATGAATCTTCACCCCAAGATGAATATTTCTTCCAATTTTTATGAGCACTGATTAAAAAAGGGGGAAGTAGTTTGATCAACGATGAGTCTTCCTGCATTTCTGGCTATCATATGTGGTTACCATGGCAATATACTCTCTGACAAATGCACACACAAAAAGAGGTTCTTTCACATCTTTACCTCAAGGCAAATGTGTGAGCCAAATTTCATGAGAATTGGTTCAAAAATGATGAAGTAGTTCAAATTGCAAAGTTTTTACCTAAATTTTGACATATGATATGTTGTTACCATGGCAACACAATTTCTGAAACACACAAAAATGTGCCTTGTACATCTTCACTTTAATACAAATGTGTGTGCCAAATTTCGTGAGAATTGATTGAAAACTGATGAAGCAGTTTGAATTGTAAGGTTTTTTTTACCAATTTTCACCAAATGATATGTTGTTACCATGGCAACAAGATTTCTGAAAGACACAAAAATGTGTCTTAGACATCTTCACCTCAAGACCAATGTGTGTGCCAAATTTCATGAGAATCGGATGAAAACAGAGGAAGTAGTTCTAATTGCAAGATTTGTACCTTATTTTTGCCATAATACACTGTTACCATGGCAACACAATTTCCAACACATGCAAAAAATGTGTCTTGCACATCTTTACCCCAAGACCAAAATATGTATATACACACACCAACATTCAACCCCCTCCACCGCCACCCTTCGGCTTGTTTAGCATCTGCATTCAGATATTTAGTGCATTGAGATGTGAGGACAAACAGAAGATCTGTTCAAAAAGGGTCTGAATTCAAGAACTAAACCAATGCAAAATAATGCACTGCTATTGAGTTTTGCACTAGCGCTAGTCTATATATCAGACCAATCTAAACTCATAAATTCTGACATTTTCACCCATTTTTTCACTGTTCCTGCAGCCAGATTTTTTGGAGCATACCCCATTTTTAATTCTTATACATAAACAAAGGTCTGGAGAAAAAATCATGCTTTTGTCCACTTTGTCCACAAGTAGGGTGTTTTTTACGCTAACAGACCGGACTACACATCAAGATTTGCAGTTTCGACAATAATAAACGGTTAATATCGGGGATGCAAAAATTTGATCCACCATATCCCGTTACTTCTCGGCCACTTTAACTTGTGATTTAAAGTATAATTTTTCATGCATAATTTCAATTTGTGCCCATGCCCATAACCCCTGCCATGTACGATTTCTAGTAAGGGAGGTTTGGAAATCCATGGTTTATTATCGTTCGCACATCAGACTCATCTCTTTCGAGATGGCCGCGACGTCACACTGTATGCTGCCAGAGCACAATTGAGGCATGAATACAAAGGCGACGGCAACTTTTTGTTATTTTCACTTTGGGGCATTATGATCCCAAGGTTTCACAAGCCACTATATTGACACTTGAGTAGCGCCATTGTTAAAGCATTTATTATTACGAGTGTGTATGCCAACATACCATATAGAATACAATGGAGGCTGCAGTTTGGAAAGGGAGGAAACGAAACGAAAACTCAAGTGGAACAAGTCAAGAGAAATTTTGAAAAGAAAATGTAAGAATTTTTGACCAACGATCAATCAAATTTAACTGTCAAGGACCCTAATAATAGAATGAGTTTGGTGTGACTGATGACCTTAACAAATAGGCTATCATCATGTCTACCTTAGACATCTATTATTTTTCCTACCTTAGTGTTTTCAAGAGAATATTTTAGGCCTATATAATAACACAGTGTTATGTACAATGTGGATAATACAACCGATACATTATTTCACAAGACCAAACTTACGTTACTTTTACACTTAAATGGCACTTGAAGTATTTTTTCCATAGGAAGAAATCGTGAGATGATTTTTTTTTTCTTTCATAAATATTGCCCCCTTTTCCCTTGATGTATATACAGTGCGTTTTATATATTTATAGGCCTGTACATCAGATAATTATGCATGTTTTGAGGATGTAATGTTTTTTTAATATTGAATAAAAATATCGAAACGAAAAATTGAGAGATTCAATTGAATTCAATTATTTCCCACATATTGAGTAAAAAAACATACAATATGATCAGTACAGTTAGATTGACAGAAACATGCATGAAAACTCTATTTGGAAGAAAGGGAAATGACGTAAAATCAAAGTGGGTATGCATCGAGATAAACGAAAGGAGTATACAGAAAAAGTAGACTTTGAGCTAGGCATATACGAACTAACAGGTGGATCGAATTTATTGATCCAACTTGTAATATACAGAATAAAAAACACAATTTTTTTCATCACCATTCTGCCTATCATTACCCCTAAGCCCGATTGTGTGATAACTTGTTAAAATCAATAAGGTTTATCTCTTGATAAACTAAATCAGCGATTAAAGTAGATTGAAATTAACTTACCTGAATAGCAGTTGTATTTTCGTCCTCCAAGTCCATAATTGAATTTCTTGCATCCATAAAAGAGTCCGAAGAAAGATACGCCATTGAACGCCCCTGGATCATCGTCTTCGATGGGATTCGAACCCAGAAACCCCCTTAGAGGTTGTGAGGTATTGAAGATAGTGATATCACGAGTAAGATAAGCCCTCACCCAGCTGGTTGTACCAAGAGCAATCCCCAGTAGGATCATGCAGGCAATGCTTCCACAAGTCACCAAGAAAAATAGGGTCGCCCTTCGCTTTAATATCGACTGACACATTTTTTATTACAATCTTTACTACAGAAATAAAAGTCCACTTCAGTATACAATGAAACTGACCCAATAAAAATTAAACTGCATTATTATTTCCGCATAAGTGTAGTTCACCTGCTATCCGGCGCGAAATGTTTGCAATTAAGTTTGACACCACAAGTTCGAGATCTCTCCAACTTCAGGCTGCCTTGGTTTCAACTCTTTATTGAAGAATATCAATTCTGTCTGGTAAATTGTCAGATTAATAATGTATATACTTAGTCCTAATTAGAGATCCGGTTGTCTCATGTTCCACTTAAAGCACTGGAAATGTGGACATAACCATAATTTCATAATCGGAAAATGGAAAGTGTGTCCAGCTTTAGCCAGAGTCGGGTTTTTAGCCTATCGGGGTCGACGTTGCACTCTTTTAGGATTTTTGATATCCTTTTACACTGCACCTTCCTCGTTCAAGATAATCATACTCTAATGCTGAATAATGATGAAGTCATGTAAAATGTTTCATCTAAGAATCTGATCACAGCTCTCGATAAAGAACTTGACAAAAGATTGATATCAAAGATGGATCCATAACGCACACTTTGCCTACGGGCAGGTAAACGAATAAAGAGAGTAGATGTGTGAACAGAAAAGTTGGACAATAAAAGTTATTGGACTGTGGCGGTTTTATGACCGTGAAGGAATTAAGACTCTTCCATTTTTGGCATGGGGTGATAGGATAATTGAAGATTGGAAAATCTTTCAATAACTTTTATGTTGATTTACATGCTTAGATTAAATTTTGGCCATATGGAATTCTCTCAGATCATGAATTCCACCCGGGGTGACGCCAGTGCACTATACGTGAGAGAGGGGGGGGGGGGGTTGAACACAAGTGGTATAATAGGCCGGACATTTTTATTGCTTTATTGTATTCATTCTTCGGCTTCCTTTTTTTCTCACTCGATCCCTTTCTTCATTTTCACCTTTTTCTTCTTTACCGTACTTGATAAATAAAAATAGGCTTTGGTGGCAAAAGTACCACTGCCTATAGCGTAAATCCTGTTCGAGTAGAGAAATTTTGCATTTTTAAAATGCAAAATTAAGCAAATTTAATCACTTTGATAGCATTTCAAGCTGAATCCACACATATTAAACATTTGATGATTTATAAAAAAAATTATATCTTGAAATGTGTGGGGGAGCAGCGGCCGCTGACAGGCGCGGATCCAGGAGGGGGCCGAGCCGGCCCCGGCCCCCCCCCCTATTTTTTGACAACCTGCAGAAAAAAGTGTACTCTTTAACTTGATACAAACTACGAAAAACAGAAATAAAAGTAAGAAAGAGATATTATACCCATGATGTCTAATTTACAGCCTCGTAACGGCCTGCCCGACCCCGAAAGGAAACAAGAAAAAGGTGCGGGGAAGAATTGGAAAATAGACTTTATATAAAAATTTTCGCTCGCGCTTCACGCTCGCATTGCCTGTGTAATGAATCCCATTCAAGAGGATTAAATGACACTTAATATATCCAGTTCTGAAATCAATTTGCAAACAATATTTTAGCTCGCACATCAAGCTTTCATTATTTTGTTTGATTTACATAAATTGTTATATCAAAATTTTCAGCTCGCGCTCCGCGCTCGCATTGTTTGATTTGTGAGATATCCTCTTTGGAAATTCTTTCCAAAATTTGTCAAAATGCTTCTTTATCATGTCAGTGCGCTCGCATTCAATTGTTTGAGACACACAGCTTGTTCTTTATTTAAATAAAAATGCGCTTAGACTGTCCAGTTTTCAGGTCGGAATATAAACAATTTTGAGCTCGCGCTTTGCACTCTAATTATTTAATTGGTGTTACTTGTATTCTCTTCATTAATCCTTAAAAAACAGTGCTAATTGTGTCCATTTTCACGTTACTATAATAATATTTCGGCTCGCGCTTCGCGCTCGCATTGTTTAGTTGGATACTAATCTTTGTAAGTTCATGATTATAAAAAATGCTCAGTATCTTCAGTTTTATAAGGACATAAAATATCAAAGAATTTTAGCTCGCGCTTCGCGCTCGCATTATATATTAAGACCACATGAGACACCTTATCTTGTTAATAATAAAAACTTAAATATACTTAAAGCTTCAGTCTTTAGTTAGGACTACCCCCTAAAAAACCAACAAAAAATCAGATTATAGCGGCCAATCGAGAAAAATGTCGGTGAAAATATTTTTCGGCCCCCCCTATTGGCGAAAGCTGGATCCGCCCCTGGCTGAAGCCCCCCCCCCCCCCCCCACTTTTCTCCAAAACCGTGTACAAAAACGTAAAAATTACCATATGATTGTGATTTTTGTATGCTGGTCAGCCCCCCCCCCCTCACTTTGAAAACCGTTTCGCGGCCCCTGGGAAGGAAGGAAGCTAAGAAGAAAGAAACAAAGAAAGAAAGAAAGAAAGAAAGACCGGGAAGAAAGAAAGAACAGAAAGAGAGAGAGAAAGAATGGAAAGACGGAAAGAAAGAAAGAAAGAAAGAAAGAAAGGATCGATCAACAAGCCCGCCCTCGCGCGCCGCGCTCATTGAAGAATCAAGACGGAGCGATAAATGGCGATCCCATTCACGCAGTACATCATGGTAAATATATTGCTATTATTGACTATTTTTTTCATTTAATTTTGATGAAATGTGTTTTCAAGGTGTTAAAAAGTTTTATATCGACGTTGATAAAAAAATAAATGGTATTTTCATTTACAATGTCTCTGAAATCAACCATGGAACTAACGTTGATTTTTGTTCTCACTCAGTCCCACCTGATTACTTTCAAGTTTGTAAGTTGGCAGTTTGGTGATTTCAAGTTTGGATTTTGGTAATGGAATGGTGTTGAAAGTGTGAGAAGGGCTGCTGATCCAAGTTATTTCAGGAGGCTGGTGGCATGGCGCTATTGCAGCAGCGTATCTGGAGGGGGAGTTAGTTAGACTGTCTTCTTGGTTAGAAAACTAATTTTCCCCTCAATTTTTTGTTTTCTGAATTTTTATTTTAATCTAAAGTAACATTAGACTTAGAGTAACACTAGGCCTACAGTAACACTAACACTGGGTCTGGGTAACAAGTAACATTAACAACAAATCATATCACATCTGACTAATCGATCATTAACCTGAATCTAATAATAGCCACATCAAGCTTTGGCCGGGATACTTGATGTAGTCCTTTGAACTCTCAGTCTCAGTCAGACTTCTCTCGAACTTCGATCAGCCATACGCATACTGCTGTAAACAGCTGGCAGTTGTTTATTTCGATGATTTTTTTTTACATTAAAAAAAAAATTATTTCTCGTATAGATTCTATCGTATGATGGGGTGTCCAAACTTCGCAGACTTTTCAAAAATATTCATCAGGCTTAAATTTGTTCAAAAAACATTCACAATTTATACAAAAGCAATTCAATAAATAGTAACCACATTGACAGAAAGATCGTAAACTATAAAATCATTGACAAAAATGTGAAGTAGGTCAAGGGGTTTCGCCGGTATCGCGATCTCAAAATTCTATTCCGATCGATGAATGCGCGCTGTGCTGGAAAACCGTTCTGAAAAAGTGTGCCCAAACTTCACGGACCAAAGTTTTTGAGGTTTAAACAAAAAAAATTCAAGCTCAAAAGGTGAGATATTTATATCAGATTGACGACAAAAAGCTATAGATCAGTCAGTACCACATCGAACTCACATTTTTGATGATATCTGCTTGCAAAATGATGATATTGTGATGCTTGTTGAGAATATCAGATTTCTTCGGAAAGGGCGCTAACGGTGACAAATTTGCAGATTTTTTGTCAATATTATCATGAATACAGAACTCATCTTGAAGAAACTTACGCCAAAGGGTAATTTTAAGTCGCTTTTCATGTTGATGATGTCAGATTTTAAGGATATTGGCTAGTTTTTTAGATAATGACCGTCCGCGAAGTATGGACACACGCGAAGTTTGGACTCACTGCCATACACAGACGGCTTTCGATGTGCAGCTGCCATTAGGGGGTTAACAATGCAAAATCCCCCGATGGGGCTCATCGATTGTTGTCTTTAATTCATTAAAAAATTATATAAAGAACTGGACCAAAATAAAGATTATTATTCCGTTTTGGCCTGAAATTCACCAAAACGGGAAAAAAATAAACTTTAAAAAAATAGTGACTTCCGCTGTCGCGCAACTCCCACTTCCCTGGTTTATCCGAACTTAATACATAAACATATGGCCATTGAGTCCCTGTACAGATCGAGTTAGAACTTCGGTCTCTGTAATTGGTGAGTGGAGCCAACGGAGTTCAGCGAACAACCAATAACAGAGACTGAAGCTTTTGGTCTACCATGGCCATAGTTTTGATATCGACTGAACCGAAGTTAACAACCAAAAGATCTGCCCGTGGTACCTCAAGTGATGTTCGTGTAGGCTCTACTTCACTACCACTACACTATGCTACACCTACCCGATCATCAAAGTTCTCAACTCACTCTGATACTCCGAGTGACAAAGGTTGGAGTAAATGCATAGTTATTGTAAAAATCATGCACCAAAAGAATTTGAACTATGACATTGAGTTTGAGGCCGAAACATTGCTTATAGGCCTGATGTGGCTGAAATTCAGGTCAAGGATCGGTTAGATAGCTATTTGGCAAAAAATTCGGTCAAAATTTGAGGTGAAATTACTTAGCTTCCTAATATCACCAGGTCGGCCTGTGCGAATCTGCATTAGCGCCGCTGACAATATATTTTGGATTGTTGGTTGGCCCCACTCCTACTCCTAGTAGTACATGTAGTACCAGGAGGTCAATACATAAAACAGTACGTAAAAACCTCATAGGCGAGCGTATGTATGGGTTGGTGCATGCACCTGCGTTAACACACAATGATGGTGACAAGGCCTGTCGCGGGATGAGTTGTCTAGTGATTTTATTTTTCTATCTTTTTATGACTTTAGTGAAATCTAAGGTAAAATTTTTGAATAAATCTATGGATTTTGTACAATGGTGCTTGAAAGTTTGACTACTTTGGCAGCTCTTTTCAACCTTATTGAGATCCCAATGTCCCCTAGAGTGCCTGGCCCAATAGAGACTTCGGACTCAACCATATTTTTAATTTTATTTGAATTTTAATTAGTATAATCAGGGTCAGGGCAGGGAGAAATTGGAGTATAATCCCATTGAACAGAATCAAAATGCAAAGCCTGAAATTACTTCAAGTCAAGAAAACGAAAGAAAACGGTGCAAGTAATAACTGAAGTGGAACTAAAAGAAAAAGAGTAGAAATTTATCTGATCAGGCAGATCAGCATAATCAAATGACAAATCTGGCTATCAGATCAAAATCATGTTTTCGCTGTTGGCATATTGTTCGTAATACAAAATGAATATTTGATAGCAGGAAATGGACCGATAAAACACAGAGTAATTTTTGAAGAAGTAGGGCTATTTATTCATGAGTATTGATATGCCCAGTGCCAAAATTGGATAATTAGTGTTAGAGCGAGACTCCCATAGGCTAATGATAATGTAGGGGTCAAAACGAGCGAGATCAATAAAAATATGTGCACATGAAATTTTAGAGTTACAATAGACCAGAATGAGTGAGAGTTGACTGTGATCCTTATTATCTCTATTATCGATTGATTACTTGTTAGGTAGGACAGCAGTAATTTAGAAAGCTCTTAATTTGTCGTGAATAATATATCAGAATAATCCTGAACACCTAAAACATACTGAAAATTACTTTAAAGTAACAGAAAATCCATATAACTTCTAAAAAAGGAGCAAAATAGATCATCTGTATGTGCTGAAAAATAAACGTCATGGGACCTTGCTCAGCTGTATGTTGCAAGTACACTTTACATTAATGTAGGGACAGTGATTTTCCGCTATCGCGGAAAACGGACGGAATTCATGGAATCGGCCTTTTGAAACGGAAAATCACGGAAAACATGTTTTTGTTCAAAATGCACAAAATAGCAACAAAAATTACTCCCAAATCCTCAACAAAATACGAATATCAACTGAAAAAAAACCCTCTCACTTTGCTACAACAATCATGACAATCAACACATCATAACTACACTCGAGCCCCTCGATCGTATCTAAATTAGTTTACACTCACGTCCGCATATAAGGCAAAATACGGCCGTGTGTTGCTGCCTTCTGCGTTCGGTCATAATATGATCACGGTGATTCAACAAATCCAAAATGGCGGATAGGTGGAAGTCGTCGACTGATCAAAACCATGTCCGAAAAGTCCAAAAATCAGTGATAAAACCTCATTTAACCATAAAATAATGCTAATAATATGAAAGGTGAGGATTTATTCATGTTGATTATGTTCCTCTAAATAGTTTTTGAGCTCGAATCTCTTTGATTAAAATGGATTTTAAAGCGATGTTAGTACATTGGCAGAAGCAAATTTTGACAGCGCTAGCATTTTGACATCATTGCATATTGGTTTTCTATGTAAACGGAATCGTCACTTTTTCATGTACACAAAGTCTATGGGGAAACGGAATCTCCATTTTCAGACATGCTGAAACGGAATTTGAGATTTTCTGAAACAGAAAAGGCAATTTTTAGAAACGGAAAATCACTGTCCCTATTAATGTTGTAACCCGCACCCGTTGTGGTACGGGTTAACCTGCCGGTATGCCCCCGATTGCGGGTTGCGGGCCGGGCCGAGTTCATTCTCAAACCCGCAGACCGTCATACGAAAAAAAGGGAGAAGTAACGACGCATAATAAAAACATTAACAATGAAAATTGAGTTAGGATCATGTGCTTCTTACGTGGCGTATTCTTTTAGAGACGTAGATATATATTTCCTTTAAAAATTATGCCGGCGTATTTTTGTCTTGTGAACAGTGAACAGGACTGAGACAGTTCAACATAATACATCGAGTTGCTCTTTCAAAGGAGCGCCAGTGCAGCGCAGTCAGAGAAAGAATGTTTTACGACTGGGAGAGGGGGAGAGAGAGATAGAGAGAGAGGGGATGTGTTCGGAGAATGTAAACAGAAGCCAGAATACATTGCGTAATCATGTCTGGCAAGGAGCGAGTGATAGGCCACGTGGCAGAGAAAGAAATGTTTTATGACTTGGAGTGGGGCTAGTCGAGCCTGTTTCCACGGCAACGCTCGCTGTTTGAGCTCGAGGGATTTGCGGTGCACGGCAGTGAGACAGTTGTTTGCTTATTGGATTACCAAATTAGGTCATGACCTGATAGAGCATGCCGTCAGGTCAGAGTGTTAGCTGCCCTTTTTTGAAGACATGCTAAGCTGGTCCTTTTCGTTATTTCATACATTTTCTGATGAAAACTGAAGCCCCCGCACCCTGAATGCCCAGATCTCTTAATTTTTCTGATGTACAATTGATTGAAAGTCTTAATTAAGATTTCTGAAGATGTAAAATTGGATTGCAATGGATTGCAAGTTTCTTGCAAATACCTCTCTCTTGACCGATCGATCGAGAGAGATAAAAAATAGTTTACATTATGTATGCCAACTGTTCCCTTTTTAGAGTATTTGTTCCTTTTTTTGCTATGAGTGCACCAATAATTTTTTTGTTACTTTTTTTTTTAAATTTCCGATCATGGAGCATGTCTTATACACAGCGCGTGACTCTAGCGCCAGTCCGACAGTCCAAGACCGGTAAAAATCATTGCCGGGCCAGTAACTTGTTGCATGAAAAGAACTTAAATTTTTGCCTATGACCACATGTTTAAAAGGGTGAATTATCAAGTTTTCAAGTAGAGTCATTACACCTATTTTTCACATCTCACTAGCCTACACTAGGCTGCCGATTGTTAAGTTGAGACAAGTTTTTTTAAAAAATAATGGTAAAGTAATGGTCACTATTTCAATTCATTTTTAGATTATATGTATGCCATAAAATTGCTTTCTTGTTGGAATGAAATAAAAAAGCAATTTTAGTGGATGTATTGTACAGGAACTCATCATTAAAAAAAAATCCACTTTATAGGTTGGTTTTTAAAAGTCAGGATAATATTTTTGTAAGTTTTAAGGCATCATTCTGATATCCAGTCACTAAATTTGTAAGATGAATATTCAAAGTTTATTCTTAAAAAAAGCATACCAAGAGAGGCGCTAGAGAATTAACGGCTGAGAAAAAAATCTGATTGCCACTAAACTTACATATGTATTATTATTAAGTATAATTCTTTCAGTACACAAGGCATTTTAGACTGCATATTCAGACCCTTAACTTAAGTGAAGCAGACTAACAGGTCCATATGTCCTTTAAAAGTGTTTAGTCAAACTAAATGAAATTTTTGTTAGATGATTATTATATTCTAAATGATACTAGTATGAATAATGTGTGTCTTAGTCAAGGTCAAAGGTCATTTGACAAATGTCATAACTAAGGACCTTGATATAAGGGTAATCAAGTATGACTGAACATCCTGTCAGAGTTTCAGGTTACATGACCAAGGTCAAAGGTCATTTAGGGTCAATGAACTTTGGTTTTGTTGGGGTATATATTGATTTGCCATCATAAGTTTGAAAGTTTATAGAGCTAGTTTATCAAATCTAGACATAAGTGTAAAATGATACTAAATGAATAATGTGTGTCATAGTCAAGGTCAGAGGTCATTTGACAAAATGTCATAATAACTATTTTAAAAATAAAAAAGGAAGTATATGGACCCAGTTCATGAAACTTGGACATAAGAGTAATCAAGTACTAGTATTACTGAACATCCTGCATGAGTTTCCGGTCACATGGCTAAGGTCAAAGGCCATTTAGGGTCAATGAAACAAGTATGTTTTTGTTAATGATTATTCAATAGTTGTTTTTCAAAGTCATCACTTGTTGTTAGATCGGTGTGGATGCCAACTTAAAAAAAAAACTATAAATTTCATGCAGTGTATGTTGGTATTACACAGGTATTTAGTATTTACCCCACCCTAACCGCCATTCACTTCATCATAACGTTTAATATACACAACACAAATTCAAGCTCAATATCTTACCAAGAAAAGATTGACTATCCCGTGCTCCATACCCATAGTTGAATTGTTTGTGCCCATATATGACCCCAAATGTGACGAGTCCTGAGAAAGGGTCATTTGGTGGATCCTGCACATCATCAGGTGCACCAGTGGCATTCCTGATGGCTGTACACTCGGACCAGTTCGGTGAGAAGAGCGATGTCAACGAAAATGCTAAAATGACCAGTGAAGACGAAGATGCTACCACGTAGAGAGTTCTTATACTTATTTTAACCATTGTTATTTTAGGATTTTCAGTTCATAGGGCTGTCAAAGTGTCTAACTAGGTCCTCTGTGATATTATGTTTTTTAATGCTCATGACATGTTACATGTATATTCTGCTACCTATTAGAGTCCTGCAGCTCTCGATTTAAAGTAGATTTTATATTCCAGGTTGTAACTGCAATGAAATGGTAGAGGAAGGGAAACAAGTATGAAATATGAAAAGGATTATGCAAAACTGCAAATGAATGTAAAAGGGAATCGGATTAAATTGTACATGTAGTGGTAAAAAGACTTGAAAAATTTGGAAAGCTTGCAGACAAGCGAGGAAAGTAATCAAGGAAATACATGTAGAGTCCGGATTAGCATGAAAAATTTTCCTATTGAAAAGTTTGCACCTTGATTTTATACTACTTTTTCTTATAAGTCAGGGTGCTACATAACTTTTTAGATGCACTTGCCCTGTTGGGCAAGTAAATATACTTGCCCGAATATCTATTACACTTGCCCAAAAGTCCTTGAAAAAAAGTTTTAATTCTTAAAAAGAAAATATGATGGTTTTAGAAACCATTGACCCTTTTTTCTCTCTTTTGACATGAACTGATATACCTTGTTCTTGTATTTCTTTTTACAAAGTGATTTTATCTTGCACGCCATGACCATACTTAGGGTCGGTATATCATATCGACCCTAATTTTGGTAATACTACTGTGAAAATTTTGCTTGCCCAATTTGGGCAAGTAGTTTTGGTCTTTACTTCAAAACACTTGCCCGACTATAACTTTTACTTGCCCCGGGCAATCGGGCAAGTGCTTATGTAGCACCCTGTAAGTTTGCAGTCAAATTTGTGATGCATGTGTGTGCACATGCAGTTACCGGTACACATCATTTTAAAGTCATATCAGACTCATGATTGCTAAAAAAAATCATGATTTCATGTGCAAATCAAGGGAATTCTGTGTCTAATCAAATTCATAAAATTATTTATTATTATTTTTCTTTTACTGATTAAAATCAATTGATTTCATGAGTTTTTTTATCAGACTATATCACAGATGATGTCCATTTGATTGAAAATAAAATTTGACAAACAGTGGAATAAAGTATTAAATTATGTATATGTAGTACTTATTTCATTTCAATTTTTCTCAAATTAAAGAAGCCTCAAATTCCATATTCATGTGGACATACTACATGTGCCCTTGTAACTTTCTTTATTATTTGCATTGTAAAGTAGGCCCATCTATTAACACAGAAACATGCTAATTGTAAGCCAGTCAATCATTAACGTAAACCTTTATCCAAGCATTCTACAACAACATTTTAAACGTTAAACCTGTTATAACAGATTAAATCATTCTTTTTATGCATGGTGTGCACAAATTTCTAACGCTTTTATATCCATATGTATGTAACATGAAAATTGAAGACTGAATAATAACTTACCTTACAGAATAAAGAAATTATAAAAAACAATAAAGACATGTTCCATAGCTAGTATTCCCCTTTCCATCACATTAAAGTGACATTTCCCCCAGTGTGTTAAGCTCAATTCTTTTCCTTGAAAGAATGATTAGAGATTAGGAATTGTGTTCAATTTTTTTAATTGCTTGGGTGTGATATTCAATATGGCATGGACTTTAGCACAATGGGTGTTTGCAAGACTTTGCCCCTTGTTTGATTATCATATGTTTAATCAATGGAGTAAACATGAAATGGAAAGCACCTTGCTTGTAATATGAATACTGTGGAGAAGATATGATCCTGGCTGCCCTCTATTGTACATTCAGTATACATACCTTCACATTCTTTTACGTTATCAAGCGATAATCAAATAATAAAAATACATGTAAGTACTTACTTTAATTTCTTACATTGTGTTCTTTTATGTTGGACTCTAATCTTGGACTTTTATTATCAGTTCCATCATTGATAGTGCAAGGATTTTTTTTTCATATTGTAATTCTGCACCACTTTTTGGATGAACTGATGGGTCCTCTGTCTAATGTGTTATAATGCTGTGATGTTCAACTAGTAAAATTGATTGGGCAGCTCTGATGAACATTTTGTGAAAGACAGTTTGAATTATATTTCTGATAGCACATATTTGTGCATGACATCTCTTCTTGAAAGGCTACTGTAGCTTGAGTTTTTTAATTGCCTTTATCTGTTTGCATGTATTTCAAACGTTGAACCTGCTAATATTTTGGTGGCAGGGCTGCCTAGAGCAAAATTTATGTCCTATTGATTGAATATTTAATTTGTAAACCATCTTATGACTATTAAAAGAGTTTTAAATAGAGAATTATCCGCATTTAGGTACATGTAGGAATAGCCTGATATTTTTCACAGACTTCTAAAAAATGTATTCCAATAGCCCCCCACCCCCCCCCCCCCCCCCCCGATCAGGGGTCTCAAGAGCCTAAATTACATCTATGATACATTGTATTACAGTTGGCATTGGACCCTGGTAGGGAATTGCCGGGGGGGGGTAGTTTTCCTGGGCTCTTGGGGGAATTTTACGGAGCAAATATGCCCCAAATTCCTGTGTAAGTTTGACCTCACTGCTCATTTAACAAATTCTGATTTTTTTTCCCCTCTCCTTTTTGTCTCCAGGATAAACGATAAACCTTTACCTGTATAATCACCCATCATGGCTACAACACCCATGGAGCAATGGAGTATTCGAGAGAAGCTATGTTTGGCTTCATCGGTGATGCGCAGCGGAGATCAAAACTGGGTGTCGGTGAGCAGAGCTATCAAACCCTTCATGGAACCTAACAGACCATCGGACTGGTTCTCACAAAAGGTATTTAAGACACTATAGAAGTATTGTATAGTTGTAGTAGTAGTGGTGGTGGTGGCAGTAGTTGTGGTAGTAATAGTATGTAATAGTAGGGCTTTAATAAATTAATCCAAGGCCTTTGATGAAGGCCATGCCCGTTGATGCTTTGCTAACTAGTCTTGGAGCTGGTTAAGTTGATGTCTTCACTATGGTATTCCTCCTTATTTGCTGCCAACCTAAAAATATCACAAATGCATTTATTCCTAGATAATGTAAGTTGCTATCATCACTCAAAATGTATTAAGAATGTAACAAGTTTGCAGTGTCATTGAAGAAAATGTTTTCCTTCTTTATTTCTGATATTTCATATCATTTTCCATTTTCTAGAATTGTGCTATACAGTATTCAGCAATGTTAGAGGCAGTGGACACACCCAAGTAAGTGTAACATTATAAAAATACCTTGATGGTAAGATGATAAACCCTAGCTCCTGAAAAGCTATCAAAGATTTGAAAGGATCGTCTTCCAACATTAAGGGACAGTTCCACATGTCCACATTCTTACTTCACTTCACAAATTGCTCATGCTATGATATTTTGATAGCATTACTACCTTTCATATGAACTGGGTAATGGAGACATATCATTTCAGAAAGGTCCTCAAAATAGGTGGTCAGACTTTATACATACTTTATTGAATTACACTAAAGCATGATAAACCTTCTTTATTTCAAAATTCAGTTGTAATTTTTTATCTATTCATGGCAAGGGCTTGTGTAATTTGTTTTGATTGTTGGGTTGAGGGGGTGTTTGTCACCATGGCTCTAATAACACAAAGGTTTGGATGACAATGGCCAATCAAGAACATTAATGCATGCAAATAGTGCTCAGAACACCGACCATGAACCAATCAGAATTGCTCTTTCATATATCGTATATTGACATTATCCCAAAACTCCTCCCCTGTTCCCTTTCAAACTATCATAATTTTCTGATCAACTCGGTTACTTTTCTCTTCTCCACCTACCAGGAGGAAGAGGAGTGGTGATAAGGGAGAGGTGGAGACCCCTGTTGACCTTGTGGTCCGCCGTATGACCCAGGAAAGGATCGAAGAACTAAGGCATCAGATCTCGGACGATCGTAGGAAGTTCAAGCAGCTTCAAGAAGAGATTCACAACATACAGAGCGGTCAGTTGGATGACCAGCTACCAAAGATATGGGCGGAAATACAGGAGTAAGTAGTGATGTGGTCAGAACCAGGAATGGAATTGAGGCTGGACAAGAGGATTTTCGCTTGCCCATTATCAGATTCTGGAGTCTTTGGAGAAACATTTTTCATGCATCCTTTTGGGTTTGAACGCCTGTCCTTAGCTCCATTCCTGGTCAGGGCCGTCAAGATATGCCATTGTATAAGTTGCACGTGGCACAATATGTACTATTCATTGAGGGCCGATCAAACCTTGTCTCTTATAAGGCAAATTGTACTTAGGAATGATAGAACCTTGTTTTTAAGAGCGATAGAACCTTGTTTCTCATCAGGCTTGGTTAGATATGGCATGCCAAATCCTCAGCTACTCTTTTATGTATAGTCAGTGGGATATGTGGTGACCTGTGGTAGGCAAATAATATACATGCTCAATGAAATGTGGAGAGCATTTCCTTAAAGGACTTGTCAGACATTTTTTATCCGACAAGTCCTGTTTTGTCCGACAGCTACCACAGTAACGGTGCTTCTCAGTCAATCAAAATCAAGGAAAGTTGTCTGATCTGACAACTTGTCAGAAAAAAATATTGATGAAATATCACCCAGTTTATAAAGACTACCAAAGGGAGACAAATAGAATGGTTTTTGTCTCACCTGCATAGCAGAGTGAGACTATAGGCGCCGCTTTTCCGACGGCGGCGGCGGCGGCGGCGGCGACGGCGGCGGCGGCGTCAACACCAAATCTTAACCTGAGGTTAAGTTTTTGAAATGACAGCATAACTTAGAAAGTATATGGACCTAGTTCATGAAACTTGGCCATAAGGTTAATCAAGTATTACTGAACATCCTGCCTGAGTTTCATGTCACATGACCAAGGTCAAAGGTCATTTAGGGTCAATGAACTTAGACCATGTTGGGGGAATCAACATCAAAATCTTAACCTAAGGTTAAGTTTTTGAAATGTCATCATAACTTAGAAAATATATGGACCTAGTTCATGAAACTTATACATAAGGTTAATCAAGTATCACTGAACATCCTGCATGAGTTTCACATCACATGACCAAGGTCAAAGGTCATTTAGGGTCAATGAACTTTGGCCGAATTGGGGGTATCTGTTGAATTACCATCATAACTTTGAAAGTTTATGGATCTGATTCATGAAACTTGGACATAATAGTAATCAAGTATTACTGAACATCCTGTGTAAGTTTCAGGTCACATGATCAAGGTCAAAGGTCATTTAGGGTCAATGAACTTTGGCCAAATTGGGGTATTTGTTGAATTACAGCCATAAATTTGAAAGTGTGTTGGTCTAGTTCATAAAACTTGGACATAATAGTAATCAAGTATCACTGAACATCCTGTGCGAGTTTCAGGTCACATGATCAAGGTCAAAGGTCATGTAAGGTCAAAGAACTTTGGCCACGTTGGGGGTATTTGTTGAATTGCCATCATATCTCTATAAGTGTATTGGTCTAGTTCATAAAACGTGGAAATAAGAGTAACCAAGTATCACTGAACATCTTGTGCGAGTTATAGTAGTTTTCAAAATCAGCACTGCTGCTATATTGAATCGCGTGATGCAGGTGAGACGGCCAGAGGCATTCCACTTGTTATGAATAGGTGATCTTTATTGACAGGTTCCTATGAAGATGTTTCAATGGGGAAAACTATTCAAGGGAATATAGTTTACATCTTGGTGGTCCTTCTGTACAGGTTTCTAATTGAAGTTTTGATGTTAATTTTGTGTTAAAAGCAATTATCTATCCTGAGTATATAATAATTATTATGTTGTTTCGTGATTGATTGTAGAAAGAAGCGTCTAGAAGAAGAAGCGTTGGAGAACAAGAGGTTAGCAGCAGAGGCTAAGGCTGCAGCAGTAGCAGGTAAGATGTATAGGTGTAATGATATCTATTGCATGCGAGTTGTTTCTTATCAGATATATGAAGAAGTCACATATGTTGCTGCAGTCTTTTTTCCACATATCAGGGGCCTGTTGCATGAAGTAAAAACTCTGGCAGTTTTGGCCATAGTTTTTTAATGTGTTAAGTGTCAATGGCATAATTTTGTTTACCAGAGTTTTTGTATGGCAAAAGTTTTATGCAACAGGCACCCGGTGGCCATTGCAGACAGAGGTGTGTTTAAATTTAAAATGCAACTCACAAGATCATGCGCAAGTCTCGAATGTGTGCTTCTTATTGGTTGAAAATCAATTTTTTTTTTTAAATTGGGAGTTGCATCAATTGCAGGTCTTTCTTTAATGAGCCCCTTGACTTTTCTTTTTGCTGCAATTTGACCAAGATTATGAGAAAATACATTCACACTTTAATCATCAATTTGACCTCTCCACAATGTTGCTTTTGGTAATGTCATGTATAAATATGCATGTATGCAAAGATTATAGTGGTGTTTCAGATACATGTAGCTGTTTGTTTAATTTCTGATGGATTTGCAAGCAACTGGTACACGGAATGGGCACAAATGGTACAATATGGAACTGAATTTTATATATATATATATAAAGCTGATAATATTTTAACAAGTACGGTAATCTTTATGCTAGTTAACAACAAGAATTTTCTGAAATTTAACAAGAATTTTAATCTGTAAGATTGTATTTCAGTTTATCTGAATAATTGAGAATCTGATATATTACATGATTATAAGAAGATATACGTATACCAGTTGTTCATAACGTCATACAAAAAGCTTCATGAAATATACCATTTAGTCGGCCTAAATGATGGTTCTAACAGCTGGACTTACTTCGATCGCAGAGGAGCATTGGTCAAGCTATAGTAAAAAAAAAGTTTGTGAAATCAAATTAACGCAACAAAATTTTGTATTTTGACATTCTGTTACACTTTGTGAAAACAGGAGGAAATTTGCAAGGTCTCATTGACAACTTGGTTTTCTTATTGTTTATATTGACTTTAAAAATATGGTGATGATTAAAGATAAATGAAAGTAGTTGCAGTAAACACTGATTTCACGAGAAAGCCAGTAAAACTAAGGTTAAGTATAACTATATCATCGTGGATCTAGATCTGGTACAGTTACATAAACTGAACTTTGAGAAATCTTGAAATCTACGCTGAAAAATGTTCACACTGAAGATCACCAACACAGATAAGCGCACGTGGGACAGTGTATTATTATTGCTTTGAATGTCGGCCCGACTCTTGACCCGAATCCCGTTCTTATTTGCTAATTTCTCAGCAATTACACAATTTCATCCAGAATCCTTTGGCACATATTTTTATTTATACAAACAGACACTTTGGTGGTCAGTTCATTGGATTCTGTACGAACTCATTTTGAAATCGTTACCACAACTGGCATTTATCTTTAACAGACAATGTTCCTTTTCGTTTTGAAGCAGCCAAATTGAAAGCCAGTTTACAGTCCCCAAACAAGAAACGTCCTCCCATACGACCTCCAAAGGCCACGCCTTCGAAGCCTCAGACCACAACCACTCCTACAGAGGAGGAGGAGCCTACCGTGGAATCAGGGCCAATCATCTCAGTGGAAGTATGTGGGGGTGACTTAAGGACTTTACTGACATGTAGATAATGAGTATTAGTACATATTTAATAAGTGAAACATGTGATCCGTTAGTAATTTCTCTATATGTACATAGTGATTTCTCTATATGTACATTCTTAAATTTGTACCATTTCCAGAAAAATATCTTTTGTCTTTGGTAATACATGTATATGCAGCACAGAAAGTTTCAGTTTTTGAAACTAATGTTTTCAGCTTTTATCATATAGGAGTTATGAATGAAGTGAAAGCTTGGGATTTTCCATGTTAAGATTTGTACAAATTTTTTTCGGGGGGGGGAGGGGCTATTATGAAACAGAAAAGTAAATGCATTGTGAATTTTGTATAAAATCTATTTCTCTTATACAAAGAATCCTCCAATAGTTTAGTTATGGCATTTTGCAATTTTTTTTAATTCTATATAGCACACTGCATTCCATACATTTTATTTAAAGAAATCTTTTACCTCTTGTTTGTGGTGCAACAGAGTTCAGAAGCTGCCCCTAGTGTAGATGTGAAGCAAGGAATACCCGATGATGACCAGTCTCAGCCTGCATTACTCTCATCACTACTCACCACTCAAGAGGAAGAAGAGAAGAAGGCTAAGAAAGATGGCAGCCAAGCATCGGTAAATAAAATTCCATTGTATACAGATAATGTTATGTTAGTGACATTGATAGTTGTTGGTGGCAGTGATAATGATGATGGTTGTGGTGATGTTAGTGATTTTTGATGATGATGATGATGGTGATGATGATGATGATGGTGATGATGATGATGATGATGATGATGATGATGATGATGATGATGATGATGATGTTGATGATGATGATGATGATGATGATGATGATGATGATGTTGATGATGATGATGATGATGATGATGATGATGATGATGATGATGATGATGATGATGATGATGATGATGATGATGATGATGATGATGATGGTGATGGTGATGAAGATAGTGATGAAGATGGCAGTGGATGTGATGGTGATTGTGATGAAGAAGAAGATGATGATGATGATGATGGCGGTGATAATGATGATGATGATGCATGATGTTGTTTGTGGTGGTGGTGGTGGTGGAGATGGTAATGATGATGTTCATGATGATTAATCATCTTACCAAAAGCATACCTTCACCTTTTTTTCTTCCAGGAGGCTGTTACAATAGATGAATTCACCCATATTTTCTCAGATAGCAGTAAGACCACACCCCCTAAGGAACCAGAGAAACAAAAACAGCTCACAACAACCAAAGTCAAAGGTTTGTCTTTTCTATCATTCTGCTTTAACTTCTAGAAAAATAATTTTAATTATGACCACACCCCTTGCAATTTGAGCAATGTCATATTTGAAATTTCAATTTTAATGTAGTTATGTCCTGTTTTGTAAAGTGGTGCAAGATGATTTATTAATATATTTATTTTTTTAGATATATTTATAACTGCTTTAACGAGAGATTGATACATTCTTATTTAACATTTTAATATGTGATTGTATTTGTATTTCTAATTCTTTATTTTCAATTCCAAATGTTATCATTTAAACCAGAGAAAGTAAATAAATCTTAAATTCTCAAAGTGATCCGTTCTTTGTATGAAAACCATACTTGAAAATCTAAACTCTTGACTGTTTTCACTGTAAATCAGAAATTATTAATTGTATTACTTTACACAAACTTTATCTTATATATGCGTTATTCAATGTAAATTGATTTATCAAAGAATCAATGTGTAAAAAAATGTAAAATATCTACAGAGAAGAGTATGATGCACCTGTGTGAAATTGCTTTCCTGGTCAATGGTAACTTATATTCCCCTTGTGCGATTTCATTAAACATGTACATGCTGTGTCTTTCTTGCACCTCAAAGAAACTGAATACATACATAAATTTCTAATTCATTTCATCAATGTATAAATCATTTCCATGAATCATGTTGCTATACAAAATATATTTTGAGGTAGTCAGTTTGCTTTGTATACATTTCATGTGAGATTTTTTACCAATTCTGATATTCTGTAAAGACTTTTCAGGCATACGGTATGAACATAGCCCTATCTAACATACAAAGCATAAATTTATATGCTAACTGCCAACTATGATGCACTTTTATATTCAATATCCCCAGCTTAGATTTCATTTTGCATCCATTTCTATTTCAATATTTTGTATATTTACATGCACATACTATCCCCATTTTTTTTTTCTTCAAAAATGTGTAAATATACCATCCAAAAGTATATAAATAGTTCATAGTCGGGCACGGAGTAGGGGGAAACCCCGGTGTAGTGGTCCACCTGCATTCCCCAACCAGTTATCGGGAGGAGAGACCTGCGGGTCACAGTTCTGTGTGCGCGCCCTTGGCGACCCAGATTGGCTGGCTCTTCCACTGCGCCTTTGAATGTCTTTGACAGATATATGGCGCTATACAAATGCTGTGCATCATCATCATCATCACAGCACTGTACTGGATTATATGAACAATGAATAGTAAATTATTTTGTATGCTGAGAGCCAGGCTAAGTTAGACCTGCATGAGGGATAATTTTAGTATTTGAAGTTCATATATTGTCAGGAATCATTGCTTAGAACATGCAATAGTCTATAACATTCATTTTATGAAACCATTCTTTCTTGATTTCATTTGCCTTTCTTACTCACATGAATTCATGTAGTATTTAAATAAAGTGAAAATGGCTACGTGTGACATACTTTTGATGCCCTAGCTCACATATTTTTTCTGTGTGCCTTCCCTTGCTGAAATTGAAAGTTAAAATAAATAAAAAATGTCATGTAAAACGCAATAAGAGATATGTAGCAGTGAATCAGGTATTTTATGTTCCTGTACAAGTATGCTTGAAATGAAAACAATAAATGATACAAATAAAGACACTCAAAATTTATGATAATCAATAGCAAATAGAACAATAAGCAAAAGATACATTTATGCAAGGTTTTGTATGGGGTAAAGGTGGTGAATTGGATATTAATTCTTCATCATCATTTCTCCCTCATTACAGGACTTCAATTTCAAGATAATTAGACATTTTTCTTATGAATACCAGTGCAATTTGCAGTGATAAATTGAAATCATGCAGGAAAATAGTACTGCAAGTTAAGACCTAACAAAATATGAATGATATTAATGACAACTTTCCTTAAAATAAGTATAATATAATAAAAGCTAAGATTGTTTTGGGTTTCTTTGGTTTGGTTTTTGAAAACTATGGTATAGTGTGGATTATATATTTTTCAATCAGCACAAGTAACTCTTTCCTCTTTCTTCTGTAGTGTATGTCATCAAGTAGTTATTTAATCCCTCTGTTTGTATGAATGTATATTTGTGTGTGTATATACATGTATGTGTGATTTTTCCTTTGTGTCTACCATCACAGCATAGACAAATATCCTTCGCATAAGTGCTGAATTCACAAGATTTATGGATTATGCTGCCAAATATATTTCATTTTAGATCAAAGCCAAGAAATATGAACTGCAAATCTTGTTTCTTACTGGTGAATGGCGGTATTGGAGCAACTCCATGAAATATTCACATCCAACCACTTTATGAGGGATCGTCCTGAAATGATCACTCTCAATACTCTTGATCTTATGAAAAGTTAATTTTTTCTCAAATGATCTTGGCTTTGGTACTTGTTCGTGAAGGGAAGAAAAGGATGGAGAAATGGTCAGATTTACAATAAGGCTAAGTTTAATAGTGGAATTGTCCACTCATGGCTTCTTAGCTTTTCTTCCATATCAGGACTACTAATGGGTCATGCTTAATAAACATTGATTGCATTTGAAACCCTGCTGGATAATATTCACGTGTTGATTGGTTTTAATCCACATCTTTTGAGTTTTGAGCACTTGATGGAAACGAAAATGAGATAAATCTGTGAGATATGTCGCTCGCTTTGTACTCAGCACCGCTGCTTTATCATTAATCAACACACTAATCCCATTATTCATTGGCCCACTACCCCCATCCCACAGACACCCCTACCCTTTCTAAGCTTCTTCTCCCATCCCCCATGTCAGAAAGTGGAACAACCCCAGACAAAGAAGGAGCAGATGCTGCAGCAGACGAGTCCATTGCAGATGAAGGGGAGGAGATTCTGCCAGAGGTGTGTATATTTAGATATTTTATGAAAGCATTTCAAGTATTATATTACTATGAAGAACAAGTTTTGTGTTTGTGTCTGTGCTTACTGTGCTATGAGCGTATACTTACAAATGATTGATTGAAACCTATTCATTCATTGGAATTGTTATTGAATATAAAGAAAGGAATTTAGTTACAATAAATACATTGCAATATTCATTCCTAATGGCATGATGTTGCCCAACATTGTGTATGCTCTGTATGGATTGCAATTGCTAAGACTTGACACTCATCCCCATTGTAGAGAGATTATGTTATAGTGTATATTTAGCAGAATCCACTCAAATTATTGACTGATTCAGTTTATGACTCATTTTAGGCATGAAAAGTAAATGCAAATGCATTCAAAATTTAATACGCTCATGCCAGAAGAGTAAGCATGTTTTGTGATATGTTGTTGAAAATAATTATCCCTCTTGACATTTCTTTACTTGGTCATATCCTTCACTTTTTTTGAAAAGAAAAAGGAAAAGGAAAATGAAAAGAAAGAAGATGTTGAAAAAGACGTCCAAAAAGATATTGTCGAAGTTGCACAAGAAAAGCCGACAGAGGAGCCTTCAGTGAAAGCGGCTGGAGATAAGACTACTACCGAGGTTAGGGGTCAAAAATCGAGATTTTCAAAATTATCATTCACATGCCTAATCAAAACATCCCAATGTTCATTGTTATTAACTTCTAATACCACATTATATACTCCATTTTTCCTGGTTATACATTTCATTCGTAGTGTTACCAACTAATAATTGTACATGTACTTCTCGGTTACTATGGATTTGGCCTCATTGTGACGCTGTTGCGTCCACTGAGTAGTGGCACATGGTGAATTTAGTGAAAGCAACTGAAAAATTCCCAAAATGCAAACAAAATAGATTTGTCCACAGTGGTGCAAAGTAGTTCCCAGATTATATTATACAGCATTTTGCTGCCAAAAGTCACAAAAAAACCTGGGAGATTGTACAGGTTTGTTCTGTCCATTTCTCTTTGTTATTATTTACATGTAGATTGTAAGATATGAGTTATGAATATATTTGTACATGGTTGTTGCATAAGCCCGATCAAAAGGATATTTCAAGGTTTAATTTAAGAATAGAAAAAGTTGTAAGGTATGTAACTGATGTGATGAACAAACATTCAAAGACATAAATGCTTGCCCTTGGTTTGCAAAAGCAATATACCTTAAGACTCTGTTGTAAGACAGCTTCCTGAAAGATGTCCTCCAATTTAGGCATGCAATTGCCCAGCTCTTTGAGCCCAATGTCCAATATAACTCAGGTTAGGTTTTGGGGAAACATTCTTTATACCGAGAGCAAATTATATTCGACACGCTGATAGTGAAAGTGATGACGAATCTTCAACTAATGTCCTCATGTGCATATATTTTATTAGAAAAAAAAATCTAAGTTTGTTGATGATCAAGTAGGAGTGATAATTTACATTTTTAATCAAAGTTTTCCATCATGGGAGGCAGAGTCTGCTTAAATTTAGTAGTCTGAATACACAGACTACAATGTCTTGTGTACTGAAGGTCCTGAAATTTAAACAGCAAGGTTTGAATGTGCTAGTCTTTTGTAAAGACCCACTTGTTGATCAAAGTTTCAATCAGGGTCTCTGTCTGCAAACTAAAGGAGACATCCTCTGCACTCCCTCAAAAGAATCTAGAAAACGATGCATGCTCTTGGCCATAAATGGCAATTTGCAGAGCAAAGAACAATTTATACACGGTATTTTTTTGGATGGGCAGTTTTTGTGGTGACATGGTGATTTTTTTTTTAAATCTCATCAAAAGTTGACACCCCCTCCCCTCCCCAAAAACAAACTCCCCGAAATTGTGTACAACTACATGTACGTTAGACTCGCAATTGTTGAGGAAGGTACAACATATAAGGGATTATTTTTTCATCGGATTGTTATAAGTTTTTAATTTCATATTTTAAAATTCTTGAGTATTTTCTTCCCCATTGTTTGAAAACCTGTATTCACCATATATATTCAGCATGTGTATCTATTTCAAAACTTAAGTTACTTATGCCCTTACATTACACCTTAGTAATATATATAGATTACCATTACATTTATTATGTTATAACCCTTACATGTTTAGTGTTTTATTTCACAATCTGCTTATAAATATATTGACCAGTAAAATTTCAGTTGTGATATTCATGCAAACTGATATTAATTTGAAAAATATGTTAAATTTGGCTAATTGATACCGACATTCACTATGAAGAGAAGGTATATATCAATAAATGCCTTCAGGGGATCAGCACAGATCTTTTTCATTTCAATAAATCTTTCCTCATTTTTATTCTATTTTGATGAATTGTTATTTTAAATGTAATATACATATCATTTTAAATTTCATTTTCATTGATTCACTCCTGAAGTTAAAACCAGTGAATTTCTCTGATTTTTTTATATTGTTATTCACTTTTGTACTAATTCAGTATTGATATTTCCAGCTATCCACTATATTTCAGCTTTATTATTAGATTTCTCCCATATTATTTCACATTGTTGAGATTTCCATTTTGTTCTGTGTTTGTTTCATCATATTAAAAAGGATCCACTTCTAGATCAGGCTTAGAAGTTGCAGAAATAAAACAAAGCAACTAGAAAATATGTCCATTTTATCCTAATACCCCCATAAACCTTCAACCAATGGCGCTCTCCATTGTTATTGGTGATAATGTCTGAAAGGGGGTGATGGTCTTATCTAGAATGTGGTCGACATGCTGTTTCATATCTCTCACTTCCTTTAGTTGTCTTTATAAGCAACACTCTGGTCTTGAAATATGGCCCTATTTCATAAAGATTTACAACTTTAGTATTATTTTCATTATTGTAACTACCATGGTAACAGAGTTTCAAAAGCCAATCAAAGTCAAGGTTACCATGGTAGTCATAAGTATGGTAAAGTTACCAGGATTGCAAGTCTCTATGAAATGATGCCCAAATTATCCCGTATCATTTATCTTGCTCCTCCTAATCCAATATGGAATCGCGAGGTTTTTTTTAACACAATCTCCCTATCATTCTTACAGATCTTGGAGGAGAGCAAACCAGATCCTGAAGTTCGTAAAGCTGAGTCTGGAGGAGGCAAGCTCCTTCGATCTCACCATGAACCTCTTGACATGGAGCCTGTGTCGCCAGGAACTCAGGGAAAGATAGAGAAGAAGAGAGGGAGGGGTCGTCCTAGCAACGCATCCAGGAAGAGTACTAGGACGAAGACTAAACAGGTTTGTTCACAGAATTCTGCCAAAAATACATGTATCAGTGAATAAATTGCCTGGCATCGCATTTTAATTTGTTCTTCATTATTTATGTGACTGTTTCACAAATACACTGTGAAGTAGCCTCATATTTGGAATGTACAAACCTTTATCAATTTTGATTCAAGTGGCTAAAACTGCTAGTCAAATTTCACAAAATTAGTACTATGTACAATTTAGTGCGCCTCTTGTGCTTTCTCTGGACATGAGGATGGATATTGGTCCTTTTTATTTGACGTGGAGACCTTTTTTTTTGCATATCAAAAAAATTCTTTGCCCTCCTCCGATTCTGAAATTGACATTTTTGGTGGGTTCACTTTTAAGTCTCATTGTTCTACCACCTTTTATTGAATACTAGATTCGGTGCTTGGAAAATTGCTGGATTGGGTTAAATACTCTTTCATGCAAACAAAACACTAAAAATAGGATGAAATCCATTTATATTCAAACGAAAAGCATTTTCATAAATCATGCTGTTGTGTGGTCACTAAACTGTATACCACAAGATCACACATGTTTTTTATGGTTTTGTTTCCTGTAGGACGATGACGACGAAGACACAGTGATGAGTTTTGATGATCTCAAAGACGAGACTAGGAGCGATGCTGCTGATTCTGAAGATCACGATAGACCATCAGAGAGTGACGATGCATCCGTTGCCAATTTGCAGACCTCCCTCTATAGTGATTCATTACCAAACAGTCCGTCTTCTGTGCCACATAGGTATGTGCTATTGTTTGTGAGTGAAGTGACACCATTGTTTTTACTTAAGTGGTCAGCGTCAGTTGGAGTCTTCCACCATGTGTTTAGTCTGATTGGTTCTTAATTCAACATCCTACTTGATTAATCAAAGACAAAAAAAGGTTAGGTTATTCATGTCCAACATTGCCAAACTTACCAATTTCTGCATTTTGTCATTGCTGCACATACAACAACACCGGCATCATGAAAATAAACAAGTCAATATTCTGAATGAGCAAAACAATTATGAAAATGCATGTAAATTTATTTTTTTAATCCTGGCTCATACAGTAAACTTTCAAGGAAATGGCAACAATTTGTTGTTGAACTTGTCTATAAATATAAAACAGATTAAGAGACTTTCAAAATACAAATTTGTTTTGGATAAAAGGGAATATTGTAGTAGAAGGATATTGTATAAATGATCCATGGTTTTATCTTGCACTTTACAGGATTATGTGCAGTACTGCCAGTAAATGAACGTATCCCAAATGCAGTTTGAGCTAAATGAGAGTGCATGGTCATTATGAAAAAGTGTTGCATGCAATAAAATGTACATCAATGTGCGTATTACATATACACAATTATAATCATTCATTTCACATTGCAGTGAAGAAGACCATGCTTATAGACTGTGGAGGAAGGCCATTATGTTAGTATGGAGAGCTGCTGCAAGCCACAAGTAAGTTAATCTATTACAAACATTTTGTTTAGTTTTAAAATCTATTTAATATTCTGTTCAGTTAGATGAAAAGCTAGAGAATATAGAGTATTAAATTTGTATCAGCATGCACACAATAACCAATTGCCTAGTGGAATGAATACTTCTTGTACAAAATAAAATGGAATTGCTAAACTCAGCATTCAATGGGTTAATATCAGTAGTGAGATTAGGGATTGTAATTGCCTTTCTTGGGAAACACTCTTTTGATTAGTATTCAGTAGTAATAGTATTCAATGAGTTAATGTCAGTAGTGAGATTAGGGATAGCAAATTTCTTTATTGGGAAACTATTGATTGAGCATGATGTCTTTCCCTTCATCACATAACCCTTTCATCTGTTCATGCATCATGATCCAGCTGGCTGGGTTCAATTCTATTGTCTTCTTACAAGTTCACCCATGCATGAGTGCACCTAACTTCCGAAGGTTTCTATGGCGAAGAAGAATAGTGTAGCAGGTTTCGCAGAACACCATGTATCTTGAATACTTGCCATCAAAGTTGTGTTAAATATCACGTCTGTGTCATTGCATAAAACTTTCCATTTTTTTTTCTTTTTTCATTATTATTTATATTTTTTTTTTTTTTCTCTTGATGTTATGATTACTTGTAAAATAGTTTAATTATGTTTGATTTGTTATTTTTGTTTATACTTGGTCTGTGTTGACCCAATAAAACATATAAATACACAAAAAAGAACACCACGAATCTTTCTTGGGCGAATGTTGGTCCTGAAAAGGATCACCGAAACTCTTGGATGGTAACATTTGCCCAAGAAAGATACATGGTGTTCCATGAAACCAGCTACACTATGAGTGCACTTGTTTATAATGGATGATCTAAATGGGTTGTCTTACTGAGAGGCAAATACTTGAAATGTAACACATTAGGGATTTTGTTAGAGTTCTTGATATGTATTAAAATATTTTTTGAAAGAATGCAAGGAAGTTCTTCAGCAGTTTTCATTGTCATTATAAGATTTTCTTGTTACAAAGAAATTTTGTACATGTTTTCCGGAAACAATTGCTAGCAGTTTGTAGGACAGTCATAAGTCTTTCCAAATGGTTGTAAGACAGTGTTGCTGAATTTCTTTTTGATTTGCCAATGCTATCAACCAGATGGCTCCTGTATGAAATTGTCCCTTTCTGCAAGTTATGTTTCAATATTTTACTTTTCAACAGAAATAAAACTTGTGGTTTCTATAGAGAGTTGGTTGCAAAAGCAGGTTAACTGTATATGTACAGTATATAATTACATGTGTTCTCCGATCATCTCTTCCTCCATTTTGTATAGGTACGCCAGTGTGTTCCTCCACCCTGTTACGGAGGACATTGCCCCAGGTTACTGCAGCATCGTTCACCTGCCAATGGACCTTATCACTATCAAGAAGAAGATAGAGAATGGAACGATCCGGACAACGGAGGCCTTCCATCGAAACATCTTGATCATGTTTCAGAATGCAATCATGTATAATAGCTCAGATCATGATGTACACAACATGGCAGTCAGTATGCAGAACGATGTCATTAGCTTTATAGAGGTGAGTGAGGAGTAATCATGTTTCAGAATGCAATCATGTATAATAGCTCAGACCATGATGCACACAACATGGCAGTCAGTATGCAGAATGATGTCATTAGCTTTATAGAGGTGAGGAAATTGAAAATGTTGAATGTTTTGATAACAATATGTTGATTGTGAATTCCTCATGGTGAAAGCCTCCAATATTCATAACAAAATGAGATTGTAGACTTTCAATTTAGGCAGAGTTACCTGTAATTGAAACAAAAATAGAATATGCACACCATTTTTACTATAAGTAAAATGCTAATTGTAAAACTCGCCATGTATCTTTGAAATATGAATGTTTTTATATAAAACCAGTTCTTGGTTAGCGCTTGAAACTATTACCATGCTATTTATTTCAAATGATTTCTTTTTTTTCAACAGGAATTCATTTCAACCCAATTAATGGTACAGCAACCAGACTCTTCTAAGGTTTTAAGAGGAAGAGATACCATGGCTAGGAGGTCAGATGTCGGCACAAAGGTTAGTAGCGTTATTCATATTTTCATAGTTTCAATATGTATGGTAGCCCTGAAAAGAACTGTTTATCATTTTTATATAAAATAGAGAGAAAGGAAAATTAAGTTCTTAAAATAACCCAAATTCTGAAACCTACCTTTTATGTGAAATAGTCGTCAATTCATTACAAGCAATTGAGATTGTTCTGCTAAAGATAGTCTGCATAAAAAGTTGCAGATTCCTTTTTTTTTTTTTCTTTCTGAAAATTTACGCATAACTTTGTCTAATATTCTTTATTTTACAGTTTGTCATGTACTTATGGAAGCTTAAAAGTGCCACCCAGATGTTCATATAATCATCTCGTCATGTCTACATATCTTAGGGAAAAGGATGAGATAACGAGATCTGAGATCTCGTCATGTCTACATACCGTGGGAGAGATGATCAGATGACAAGATCTTGGATCTCGTCATGTCTACATCTTTTAGAAGAGATGACAAGATCTGGCATCTCGTCATGTCTACATCTTAAAGAAGATATGATTAGATGACAAGATCTGTAGTCAGATGACAAGTTCTTTGATCTTGTCTTGTCTACATTTTTAGAAGAGATGATCAGATGGCAAGATCTCAGATCTCATCATGTCTACATCCTGTGGGAGAGATGATCAGATGACAAGATCTTGGATCCGAGGTCTTGTCATCTCATTATCTCTTCTAAAAGATGTAGACATGAAGAGATCACAAATCTTTTCATCCGATCATCTCTTCTAAAAGATGTAGACATGACGAGATCCGAGATCTTGTCATCACACCATTTCTTCTAAAAGATGTAGACATGACGAGATCACAGATCTTGTCATCTGATCATCTCTCCCACGGGATGTAGACATGACAAGATCTGAGATCTCGTCATCTCATCCTTTTCCCTTAGAGATGTAGACATGACGAGATGATTATATGAACATGTGGGTGGCACTTTTAAGCTTCCATATGTACTTTATCACTGTAAACTCAATTACTCAGTAGTCCAAAGTTTTAGATCCTTATATGTCCCTAATGAATGGGGATGGAAGGATTAATCTTGCACTTACTGCTATCCCCCTTACCCCCTACCTTCACTTTGCGGCCTCCATCTTCAACCCAACCCTTCTATTCTTGCTTTTTCCATATCTTCTTCAGCTGTTGCCTCCTTAAAAGTCTTTCTTTTTTCTCTTCTCTTGTTTTTGAAATGTAGGATGAGGAAGGTAAGGCAAGGCGTAGTTCAACCGATCACCAGGAGACAAGTGGGAAGAAGAGGAGGACGAGAGCCGATGAATATTAGACGTTTTTTTTTAACCTGATATGGACACAATCTGCTTCTTGAAGAAGCAAAAATTTCTGTGAAGAATTTTGGTGTGGTGGAAATGTCAAATGAGGAAGGAAAAAAGGGTCATCAACAGATAACTTCGAGACAAATAGAATGAAAATTAAGGACAAGAGTTGAAGACTATTCAAATTTTTGAATGTCTATACATGGCCATTGTACCATTCATTTATCAATGTATCTCTCACATTATCCCTAATACTTCAGTATTTTCTTCATAAGACCTATTTAGCAACTTTGTCATTCAATCTAAAGGCTTCATGGTACAACATTTATATATTGTGTGCATATGTTTGGTCCTGAAAAGGACCATCCACACTCAATGTTTCAGCACATATTTTTGTGCCGTCTTCATGTGAATGAGCAAAGGAGGCAATATATACTCAACAGTCCCGTATGCATAGTGCTTTGCAGTTGCATGTTTCTGATTGGTTATGGAAAGTCACTGGTTCATAAGCAATGATTTCTTTTTTTTGGTGGGGGGATGGGACAAGATGGCCTCTCCCAATGGCTCCTGTACCAACTTCAAGGATGTGGTATTCCCCTGGAATCATAGCAAATGTACTGGTGCATCGCTATCTGTTGAAATCTTGGTACAAATTTACAAGTCACACTCATCCCCCCTTTCCCAATTTAAAGAAAATAATAATTTTATTTTTTTCTCCAAGATGTCTCCTCTCTCACTGGAGATGTAGTTGATGTATATATATATATATATATATATGTGCCCAAGTAAAGCGATCATAAGTTTGAAAGAACATAGTTATTGTTTCTCCATTTTAATTTTTACCTCCTTCCCCTGTAATTTGGCTGGACAGTATACATGTAATTGAATAATCTAATTGGATCTGTATTCCTAGGTACACTGTAACATCATTGCGTTGCTTCTATTGATTATTATACCCTTTCAATAGTAAAAAAAAAACCAAAACGCACAGCCCTTTTTGTTGTATGATTATAGGTAAATGCCTCAGAATAGTCATAATAGATCAATGGCACAATGATATCATCTTCATCTTTTACAGATGTGCATTAAAACTTTCTAAATGCAGTATTTGTAATATAGCACATGATAATTAAATATCTTCATCTGCTTTCCAGCAAAAAAAGATGTGTCACATTGCTTGGGAAAATGTATAATAGGGAACCAATAGCTCGTTGGTTGAATCATTTGGGGTATTCATGTGTTAGAGAATGAGTCATTTATATTGATTTTCTGGGACCTAGATGTGACAGCACCATCTTAATTCATCAAAAGAAATATTGATTATTCCTGTAATTGTGTGATCACAATAGAATTGGGCTCTAGGTCCTGCTCAGGGCTTAGGGACTGGCCACACAATTGATCTTAAATTTGGCTGTACACTGTGGTAACTAATAATTGCTATAAAAAGAAGTTTACAATCAATGTTTTATGCTTTGTGTTATGGACACCAGGGCCCCGTAACACAAAGGTTAGCGATCAATTGCTACATGGATTGGCCTATCGGGATCATCGTTGTATGCGCATTTTGCTCGGTAGACTGACTAGGAACTAATCAGAATTGCTCTTTCAAATTAGGGATTAATCGCTAACCTTTGTGTTACAGGACCCTGATCTCCTTTCGAGACTTGTTTCTGAGTTCAGCGTTTTCTGCATATTTTGGCTATAGGAAACACCTTTTTTATGAAGGAAAGGGGTAATTCTAGATGTTTTTTTAGACCTCTAGAATCTGAATTAATCCCCCAAGAAAGCGTTACCAGTTCGAAAGTTCTGTATGATTAATATCCCAGTCACATTTTCTCTACAGCGGCCATATGGCGAGTCGAAAACAGCTATTTTAATATTTCTGTACCAGCTACCTTTAGGTGGTTTGAATAAAAATGAATAAAACAGTTGTTTTCAACTCGCTTTACGGCCAGTGTAGAGCAAATGTGACTAAGGTATTACCAACAACTTCTTGGTATACCACCCTGGCCATGTCACTGAAAGGAATGGGCACTGGTCCGGGGCGGCCAAATAGACATCATTCTGTACTCTGGTACATTGATCATGTTGAATAATTCTTTGTACTAGTATTGATTGCATCAGTTCATACATCACCTTTGTATAGATTTTGTGTTCTTTTGTATTAAAAAGTGAGAATGTTCACTTCTTTTTGTCCTTTTATCATTTATTTTACTGTGTGGGCCTCATTTCATTTTCCATTCTTCTCCTTGCATTGTCACTCTATACACACCCTATCCCCCTCCCCCCTCTCATCTCTCTACTCTTTCTAGCTATCCAGAGTCCTGTATACATAAAGCTTAGCAACTGATCATGCATGTGATGTTCACAGTTGATTGTACACTGGTATATACAATCAACTTTAAAATCTGTATTACAATCAATTGCTTAGCTTTGGGTTAATGGAGCACTGGGTCCGTCTTACAAAGGGTTACAAATGATCCGATCAACCTTAATTCTATGGAAATCCATCATTGTCATATTTTCTACAGGAAATTTGAACAATGTTCTTTGTAAATGAAGAAAAGCATACTGAATTTTCAAGAAAACAAATGTAAGAATAAGGAGGCACAATAGGCATTCATCCTCATTACCAGATCCCCCGGAGATGACCTTAAGACGTTGGTCCTCTGGTTGCTTGCTTACAAGCATTCATGCATTATCAGAAAGTGGGTCTCTCTCTCCTAATGTCCTTAGAAAGCACTTTCACTCACTAAAAGAAAGTAAAAGTTAAGATAATGGGGCAAATACTATGTACAGTAGAAACTGCCCAAGTCAACTATTTTGGACCACAGAAATCTGAAAGTAAATTTGTGCATATTGTGGTTTGAAAAATAAAATGAATTTGACATTGAATTAACTTATGCAAAAGCTACTGTACTTCAGGTCTAGGCCTTGAAATTAGAGTTAGTTGATGATAGCACATCCTGGTATATCTCACAGGTATATTCTTTCCTAGAAAACCATTTTGTTTCCCTCATGCACTGAAAAAGCTAGTGATTCTTAAGTTGTTAATCAAGTAACTATGTTGAACTTTATTGAACAGAAAATACCTAGAACAAGAACAATTAAACAGAGTTACCTTTATTGACAGAAACAGCAAAATAAAATGGCAACGTAGTACAAAACAAATATACAAATGTTCACTTTTACAGTGAGGGACTTTCTGTTATAAAATGTGTTTTTGATGAACATTTCTTTCATGAAGAATTCGCCAAAAGACTACAGATACCGGCTTTACAATATTTCATTTATACAGCTATTATTTTCTTCTTTATTTGTACCCCCTAACATATCTAAATATTTCAAAACCTAACATATTTATCAAACACAGGAGAATTTGAAATGAAAACGATTATTCTTTAGATATTCTTTAAAACGGTTTTTGAGTTTTTTGCTCAGTAATGTCCGGGGCTTTCAGCTATGCAGGCGTATGGCAAACCCTTTTAACATTTTTTCTGATTTCTTGATTTCGAGAATGGAATTCTGGACATCAAGAAATAGAAACAGATGTTACAGGGTTTTCCATACGCCCGCGTAGCTGAAAGCCCCGTACGTTGCTGAGCAAAAATTTGCTATTGATACTGATCAATAATCATCGCAAAAGTCTTGCTTGTGAGATGATAAAAGGCCTCGGGTACACCCATTTGAAGCTGACGAAATGCTAATTCACATTGTCTTTTGATTGATATCGCAAAGTGATCTCATTACACTTCGGTCACATATTCCCTTTAACCTATCATTTGAAAACTTAAAAGCCTACACTTACATTTAATCAAAGGGGATGGTATGGGACAATAAATGCGTATCAATTCTCACAAACAAGCATACAAGCCAATCAACAGACAAATTCTTGTTTGAATTTAAAAATTATTCATGAATTTGAGTTGGGCCACGTAGAGAAAATATACACACACTGAGGTCAGTAAAAGGGAACGATAAGACAGCTTGCTAGTCACAGGAAATATATGTCAATGTAAAAAACATTCCCAACCTTTCATGAACCATTTGCAAGTGTGCAAAACAAACAATGTTCAATTGAAAATCTACCTTCAGACTTTCCACATGGTATATATACAATAGAATGGTCAACTTGCATAGAACTACACTAAATCTGCTTACAACAGGATAATACTGAAATACATTAACATGGCTGACGGGAAATCTGGTAGACATACAAACATTGTGCAAAAATGTGAAAATATTTACAACAGCAACAAAATATTAACGCTGGCAACTTTGCACAAGCCTGGAAGGTTCTGATGGTTTCTTACAAATCCACAAATTAAAAAAAATATATAACCAGAGAAAAAGCACACTCCTTACAAGTATACTGTGTAACTGGTATATCTCAAAATGATCTTAGTTTTTATGTCTATTACATGCAAACTGTCTTGAAAATACACCACTCTGCAATACTGAACAAATGTTACTAAACTCTAAGTGGCGGTATTTACAACAGAAGCAGAGCTGAACCTAGGCTAAGTACATGTATTCTATCTTTATACAATCTTGAATTTTGCAAAATTTACCTGGCTTATTTTACAAAACCCCCCAAAAAACTCTTCAAAATTTCAACACGGACCTTGATTTTGACCAAAAAATGACCCTAAGAATAAAAATTTGGGTTCATTGTTGCTACAGTTGTACATGTACATAGTATCGTAACCACCGTTCACCAGACTTTGTATATTCAGGTATGACAACTTTTAAGATAAAATTATCTCTGATATTACATTTTCTAAAGATTAGAGGAAAACTATGAAGATATCTAAAGACTGGGAAAGTTTGTTGACATTTGCAGGATATCAGGGTAGTGTTTCTAAAAGGTCTTGTTAGATATCTTATCAGACAAGTTGAATATTCCATCTGACAAAGACTCATTTACAAGATAGTGACCACAGAAACAATGCTTCTCAACCAATCAAAATCAAGGAAGGTTGTCAGATTGAGCAAGCTGTACTAAAAATTATTAGAACAGATTTCTGTGTATTATAAAAATTTGTGTAGAGTATGATAGTTAGACACTAACCGATTTCTGATATTTCAAATGTTTACAAAGGGTAAATTCTTCAATGATCTTTAAAAAAGACATTCACAATGTTCTTAGCAAAACTTAATTGAATTGTGGGTAATTGCAAGAGGTGCTAATGTCATATCATACTTCCATCATTCAGGGGTATAAAAAGAAAATACTGAATATGTATTGTCAGATGGTGTTATACACATTGTCACAGTGTATCGTAATAAGTAGAAAGAAACCAAATTATTAAAAAGGCAGTATTAAATGTACAAATCACAAGTTTCATATTATGTCCATGGTATTGTACAATATTTACCAATCGTCTCGCCTAAGTTTATCCGTTTTTGACAGTATTCTTTTTTGTTTGTTTACTTACATCAGATTCTTTCTAAAAACTCTTCTAAATATGAATTTTCCAACTTATTACCAATTCTTTCCTTACATCTTGTCCAAAATTGTTTGACATGTGTCAGGAATTTACAAGGGATAGAGAATGCTCAGCATTGATGACAGTATTTCTACATCTCACATTGCAACATTCACTGTTTTCATATGATACAATCTTAAGAACCTGTGTCCTGGGAAGCATTTCATGAAACAAATAGTCAGAGATTTACTCTGACAACTGTTACAAGCTACAGAAACCCTTGCATCTGATTGGTTCAGAGCAAATGAGTCGGTGAAAACCACTGACAGGATGCTTGAGACAGCCCTGGGGGCCGTTTCATAAAGCTGTTCGTAAGTTAAGAGCGACTTTAAGAACGACTGGTGATCCTTTCTTTTGGTAAATGGTATACAGCATAGATGATGGTTTAGCGCGTAAGAAAGGATCACCAGTCGTTCTTAAAGTCGCTCTTAACTTACGAACAGCTTTATGAAACACCCACCTGTTCTACAGACTGTACAGCTTATCATAAACTGAATACAAACAAATAAATTTGTTTCCTATAAAATAGCATGACAAAATGGTACGGCGGAATCCCTCCATCCACTAATATGTGACGCCAAATGTGTAAAAATATTGATGGGTGTCAAAGCTGCTACTTGTCACGTGATCTTGATCTACTCTTGGAGCCTGATGGAGATCGACTGAATGTCCTATATCAGAAAAGAAGAAATCATTCATTCATGTTCAAGGTATACATTGTACACTTACATGCTTAAAAACAAACTCAAGAAGAGTCATGAATAAATCATGTATAGTCCAAAACACCATTTCTACAGCAATAATCTGGAATTACAGACATTAGGGAGCAGTGTCAGTATGATTATACAACATAATAATAAGGTCGATATATATTGATAACATGACAGACACCCCCCCCCCCCCCACCACAGAATTGAAATGCATTGGGTAGGTTACAAACATTAATGCGACTGTGAGAGAAAACTAAACTTGGCTTTAGCAAGGATGGGTCTATGGTATAAAAATCGCCTTCAGGATTTTTCCCAGATTTACACTATTCAAAAATATGCTGGGTGAACCTCTAAAACATTTAATGCTTTTTGATATCCATCACTGCCCCCATTTAGAGAAAAAAGTTTTGATTCCTGCTTCATGCTATAGAATCTTCTTAACTCAATATGATTCCAAATAAATGTGACAAGCCCTCCTTTTAACTAAATAAAATCAAAGAGTTGCGAAACAAGAAAAGGTTGCTACTTGATTATTACTGACCTGCTTCTTGTTCTCATTCGGTCCGGTGACCTTGACTTAGAACGTGACGCTGATCTTGAATAAGACCTTTTACGTCTCCTGTAATAGAGATGTTAATGGGAATAATAAACTAGTCATTCCTAATATTGACAGTTACAACTTCATTATTGAATGACATATTTTTGGTAAATTATTATCCCACCATTTCAGATTTTATAAACTACTCAGGTCAGAACACTAGCGTACCTACGGGGGGGGGGGGGGGGGGGGGGGGGGGGGGGGCAGTCCCCCCTAATGAGTCACAACCAATGCAAAAAACGTATACATGCCCCCCCTGACAAGCTTGAAAAACCTTTTTTGCCCCCCCTGACGAGGTTGAACAACTTTTTGGCCTCCCCTGACGAGCTTTTTTTTTTTTTTTTTTTGCTTTGCAATTTTTTTTTGGTACGAAATCCTTTATATGTGATTGAAGACCTTTTTTTTTTTTTTTTTTTTTTTTTGCTTGTCAAATTTTTTGGCGGACGGTTTTGCCCCCCCCCCCCTGTGGAAAATCCTAGGTACGCCACTGGGTCAGAACAAGCTCTCAAAACTGATTTTAATTCCATGCTCAAGTCCGCTTACAATATCCTTTATGAATAGTCTGTTATTTGGTGAAATATTGACAGCTTTGTGACTAACTTGGGATAATTAATGCATGAAACAAAACCATCACAATCTGTTCAAATATGGATCTAAAAGCGTGTATGCTCTACAGACCAAATGCTAGTTGGATATTTCTCCTTTTATCCAAATCAAATTTTTGTAGGGTGGACTAGTGCTTTAAAAGTATGGAGCAAATTGCGATGCAATACCAGGAATATTATTTTTGTGGGAGTGATCGTCTCACCTATTCCTGCTCCTACTCCTGCTCTTTCTACTCTTTCTCTTTGGACTGTAGCTGGGCGAGCGTCTTTTCCGAGGGCTGGCACTCCGCGAGCGCCTCCGCCGAGGACTGCGACTACGAGAACGGCGACGTCTTGGACTTCTGCTGCGTGATCTGTACCTAGATGGGCGATATCCACCACGCTCTTTCCCTCTCATCTGTGTGGGTGCTGTGAGTAATGTAGAGAATGATACTAAGATGCAGAAACATATATATGCTGCACTTCAGCAGAAACAGACATGATTTTTCAAAATAAATTTGAAGGTGGTACTGATGAATTTCAAATTCAGGGTCATTTACAGAAGGAACTACAATCAGGACACTGCCATTGATGTTAATTAACATGGAAAATGCAATTTCACCTTTTAAAGGTTACCAAAGCTAATAGCTAACCAAGTCATCATTGATGGCAAGGTTTGCAACACTGGGCCTAGGATTTTGTCTTGCAAATATAATGTGGTGTTGAAAGAAACTTGCAATCAATTGAAGTCAATAATGGGTCCCAAAATCAATCAGAAGTCTTACGATAAATTGCAAATTTGCATTCAATTGCTGGTCTGTTTTGGGAAATACGAAGTTACAATTGATTTGCTATAGCAAAGAAGTTCATTTATCCAACAGAAATATGCAATTGACTGCAAATGTTTTCTTGCAACTCCCCAAAAAGACTCATAACACAAAACTTGAAAGATCTCATTCAATCCACAATGTGGAGAGGGATGATTTTGTAAGACAATAATGCATGCTCGTTGCTGCGACTCTCGGTAGTGCCAGACTGCCAGATATTGCATAATATTTGGGTATTCAACAATCATCGGTGGTTTAAAACAATAATAGAGAAAAACTTATATCTTTCCCAAAGAATAACTGCCAATGAATGGTGCCATCCATTTTCTTCTTTGCAATTGCCTACAGAACGGTGAGAACTACCAATGGTAGGCAGAGGCCGAGGCACTCAAATGTAACTAGAAATTTAACAGATGCCCCCGCTTAACGCAATCAGAAATTCAATCAATATGATTGAACTTTAATGTCGTGCAGAAACCAATATGCATATATATTTTATATGATGAACAAATTTAGACCTTTGACCTAAAGACTCACCCTTTTGATAATAATCTCTGACAGAAGATATGACAGTCAGGTAATTTGATGTGACCCGACTGTATTTTGGTGTCATCTACGCAGACACCAAACATTTTTAAAATCTGGTGAATATTTCCAAAGTTATCATGTGGAAACCAACTCGCATATATGAGCTGTGACCTTTGACCTGCGGACTCCAAATTCGAACTTAACCTGTATTTTGGTGTCATCTACCTACACACCCCAATTTTTTAAAGTCCATTGAATATTTCATAAGTTATCATGCGGAAACCAACTCACATATTTAATGAGCTGTGACCTTTGACCTACGGACTCCGAATTCGAACTTAGCCTGTAGTTTGGTGTCATCTACCTATACACCAAATTATTTTTAATCCGTTGAATATTTCATAAGTTATCATGCAGAAACCAATTCGCATATTTAATGAGCTGTGACGTTTGACCTGCGGACTCCAAATTTGAACTTAGCCTGAATTTTGGTGTCATCTACCTACACACCAAAAATTTTTTAAAGTTATTGCGCGGAACCAAGTGGGGGGACGGAAGGACAGGGGCAATGCTTAATGCCCCCTCTGGACTTCGTCTGCGGGGGCATTAAAAGTTATATCGCTAAAAGGTATGTGATCTTACTCTTTCTGTCTCCTTCAGCATACTGGATCTCAAGCTCTCGGCCGTAGAAGCGATACCTGTCCAGATCATACATTGCATCTTCTGCATCTCGGATGTCCTCAAACGTGGAAAGCTAATCTTGTTAAGGAACCTTTCATTTCATTCAAACACCATGCTTCATACATAATAAAACTACTCAGAAAATTCTTTGTAGAATTCAGCCACATTTGACATTGATTTCTCTCAAATTTTAGACACAGATTTCAGTCAAATTACTTTTTCCTGTGCATTAACTTTGACATGCTCCAGAGACATTTTGCTCCAATGGAAAATCTTCATAGTTACATGTAAACTTGAAACACAACCTCCAGTCTATGTAACCCTAATGATGATCTTCACAACATTCTGAACCAAAAACCTTATCTCTGTCACAACTCTTTTCCTTCTGAGAAATCAAGACAGTAAAAGCAATTGTTGCATGAGCAAAGGTGAGGTTATCATGATTGATAGAAATATGTTGAAACCAGGAATTCAGATGTGTATACTCTGATTAACCTCTTCAGTGTTTTAGTAAACAGAGATTCAATCAGGCAATGGTACTAAATATCAACTTCTTTATTCTTCCTTTCCAAAATTCTAGTAAAATGTGTGATTAATCCCCAAATAAAAGATTTACATATTCCAACTTCTCTAATATTACAATTTTCTTTGCAATACCTGTATCATAGAATATTCTTGAAACATGAGTGTTTAAAATCGTCCACTCCAAAAAGTGATGGGACTTGCTAAATGTCAACGAATTCACCAATAACTAGTAGTCTCGTAGACACTAGGTGTTAGTTAAACCATTCTCATTTCCAATAGGATACTCTACCTTTTCCAAACTTGAAAACTTGAAACTTGACTTTTAAAGAGGTGCACGAATTATAAGACCACAATAGCCAGCAAGCCAATCAGCAGATAATCTTGAGATAACCTTGACATCATATGGCAAGTAGACCATGCCCATTGGTTGATGCTTTGGCTTGGCTTGCGGCATGGAAAATTGATAACATTGACCGTTGACAGTTGGCATGCTTGATCTTTTGATTCTTTTCTTTTGGTCTTGTGGTAACTTGCTTGACTTGTCCCTTTAAACTCTGTACTGAAGCTTGTTTTGCTTGCTTGTCTTGTCTTGTCTTGCATTGGTACATAATTGGATAGCCCAAGTAGTCTTGGTTGTTTTAAATGACCTTGTAGCGCTTGGCTGGTTGGCTTGACTTGAGCCCTTTTTTCATGGATGTAAAAGGTGAACAGATGGAAAATGTGAGTATCATAACGCAGTTCAATGTCTGTTCATGCAAATCATAATTAGTTATGAATAGACCAGTACATCACAACTCAAAATTATTTTCCACATTTTAATGGGATGAGGTTTGTCATTACATCATTAAGAAAATATAGTGCTTGCTGTAAAAATATACATGTATACGTATGTATGTAAGAAGAATTTCACATGTATTCATGTCACGACTAATAAATATTTGGAAATTTACTTCTTTTTTTTTGCAATCAAAATCCAAACTTGTTAATCCGAAAGGAATTTCATTCTATTGTCATTTTCTGTATTGTATTTATAAAACAAAATATTCATTATGGAGTATGGACTACATGACAGGGTTCATTTACATTATGACTTTCATCGGTTCACCATATAATTCCATGGTTGTAGAGCACTTTGTCTTGCATCAACCACTGGTCTTGACTTGTCTTGCCATGAGGCTACCAAGAACTTGAACGTGAACTTGAACACTTGAACGTGCTTGAACTTGAACGTACTTGAACTTGAACGTACTTGAAAAGACTTGGCTTGTGCTCTAACTGTGACACAGAGCAAAGACAAAACACAAAACTCTTGTTAACTAAATCTAGCCGATACTGTCAATCTAAAATGTTAATCTAAAATGTTAATAAAAGAAATTAGCTAAGCCTACTTTCAATCTCGAAAGTAAAGAAATTAAGGTTAGTGAAAATTATAAAAAGTTAAAGAATGAATTCAATGACATTCCTTGACCCCATCCTGGATATTAGAAGTTCAAAAACAAGCACTCATTCAAATTGTTAGTATCAACTAAAACTAAAACCAATTGGGTATATTAAGAAAGGTAAATGGTTTCAAATCAATAAAAAAAAGGTATAAATAAAATGAAACTCTACATGAAAGGAGAGAAAAGATCACAAGAACATGCAAAAGAATTGACAAAGCAAGCAAAATTCAAGCATTCACAGATTATGAAATGTTGCTATAGTATACCAGTATGTGAAACATGAATACATGTATATCCAAATTTTACAGGCCTGAGGGCCTACATGTACATTGCTGTGATCATCATAAGTTTGAAAAAAGAAACTACTGTACCTGTAGATCGATCAACAATTCATCATGGTTTTACAAAATCCTTGCATGGGCATGGGGTGGTAATTGTCAGGTTTTAACAATAATGCATCAGAGAATGAAGATATGTCAAAGTGAAAAATAAAATCACTTGAAGTACATTAATTAAATAGCTCACCCATACACGTGTTACAAAAATTGTATTTTCATTGGCAATATTTACAATTATCCAAAGTACGGTAATAATGATTTTCATTGGAATTTTTTTTTATCCTCCACCTTCCTTCCCTGCTGAATTAACTTCTGTAATGGTAACAGGATGGACCATGTCACCTACTACTGGCAATCAATAATACTAAACTTTGCCATCGAACTTTCATAAAACCATTTCCTTGACCAGTGTTTCAAGGTTTGTCATGGAAATCAGATAGAGCATTGAAAATTTTACAATGCAAAATGAAATTTCTTGAACCTAAATAGTTGAGATTTTTCATTATTTTCTCCTGTGCACATGTTCAAACAAAATCAAACCAGGGCAGGTCCTGAACTAAAATAGTTTAGAGCCTCTGTGTTTGACTGTAAGACTAAGCACTACACCAAATGAGTAATGAAATACACAAGTCAGATTACTGTATTCCATACAAGTGGTGCAAATAAGGTAGATTTTATGAGAGATTGAGAGTGTGATATACATGTAAATGATGCAATGAAAATTTGTGACATTAGATATTTGTTGAGTTAGCAATGTATTCATTGAATTATTTATGGAGGCATGAATAGTATTGTACTAAAGTCAGTGCAAGAAAGTCTTGGCCATAGCAAGGAAAAAATCTGAAGATGTTTGAAAAAAAAAATTTGAACAAGATTCACATTCACAGGCACAGCCAATATGATATACTAGCAACAACCGATTTCTAAGAAGCAAACTTGATTGATGAATAGTATGATCATAAACGTGTGCATTACTTGTTTTCCCTCAGATATGCATCCTTGACCAAAACTTTCAATCACTAGGACACTACATGAAGAAACAAGAATCACTGCAACAGGAACATGCACGATGACTGATTAAGGATATTGTACATAGGCAAAGCCCCTAGGTTCCCTGGTATAGTAGTCCAAAGGTATGTAGATGTCACTTATAGGGCCAAACTTGCCAAATAAGCTCCTCATGTCTTCGGTCCTGGTGTGGCAATAAATAAAGAATAGCAAGATAAAGACAAGCAATGAATAGAAAAGACAGATTTCCCCGACTGAATGACCATGTGAAGCATGGAATTTAAAAAAAAGATAAATAAAAAAACAAGCAAACTTTCAGAAGCTGAACAGTATAATTCACTTATTAAAAAAACATTAATTAAAGTATTTAATTAAATGTTCTTCTAATGGATTTAACTGAATCATGCAATGTGTCAATTGTTTCAAATTGTGGATACCAGCAGAGAGTGTGTAGATCCGATATTGCAATACAATGGCAGGAGAGTGGCCTTCGTGTAATTATCAGCATCACATTTTTGAAAGAAATTGTAATTTTGTCGCAAAATTTCAGATCAGGTATTTAAACAGAAGTTTACATTTATTAGTTTTCATATTTTTTGTCTCCCTAACGGCAAGCACAAGCTACACAATAATAGCAGCGTAATTCTTCTCTGAACGTCAACTGTTTCAGCCATTTTCTACAAATTTAGCTCGCTTCATATTTCAAAAATTTTGAATATTTCTTGCGCAGAGCTGAAAAAAAGGGAATTCCCAAATCTCAACGTCACATATCCCTTTTTCATTTTTGCTTCACGAAAGAAACGCACAAGAAATCGCAATTCCTGTGCATGCACATCGGTAACCATTTGGCCATTTCATGCACTGAAGAAACTGACATCAATCTCTTCATTTTTTAAGGGTAAACCTGTTTGAACATTGTATGCGCGTATCGAGTGGACCTTCTTAATAGCAACACTAATGTGTGTTGCTGCCCTCTACGTTCGTTGCATGCAATGTTTTGAAATCGGCCGTGAATAATGCGTGTGAGGAATTTGATACTGGCCCAAAATCACAAATTTTGAGGATAACCGGAGGATGGACACGGAGTGAAATAAGGGTGAAGAGTAAGAAATTAAGCTATTTTTCTTTCTCGTTATTTTTTTTCTTTAATTTTTACAATAAACCAGTTTTTGAATTGATCCCACCTTTGTCACTCGGAATATCCGATCGAGTTCACCGTCCTGAAGTTCAGGTAGGTGGAGCGTAGTCAGTGTAGCGGTAGTGAAGTGGAGCCTGCACGAACTTCGCCCGAGGTAGGAAAAGAAGTGAAACTTTGTCAGTAGAGGCGCACGGCCAATAGCACCTAAGGGTTCATTACATGCCGCCGCGCACAGAAAAATCAAGCCATAGAAATTAGAAGTCGTGTGTTGTGGACACCAGAAGTGAGATCCCCGCACTCGCGACCCACTAGTCAGAAATCCACTGCCAAACGCGGTTCATGGTGCGAGGTTAGTATACTAATACTAACCTCGCAATATGTGTGATAGACCAAAAGCTTCGGTCTCTGTTATGTTGGTTGTTCCACTGAACTCCGTTGGCTTCACTCACCAAATACAGAGACCGAAGTTCTAGCTCGATCTGTACAGGGACTCAATGGCCATATGTTTATGTATGAAGTTCGGATAAAACAGGGAAGTGAAGTTGCGCGACAGCCGAAGTAAGTCACTGTCTTTTCCCCGTTTAAGTTTATTTTTCCCTGTTTTGGTGCATTTCAGGCCAAAACGGAATAATGATCTTTATTTTGGTACAGTTCTTTTTATATATTTTTATGAAATAAAGACAAAAATCGATGAGCCCCGTCGGGGGGATTTTGCATTGTTAACCCCCTAATGGTGGCTGCACGATAGCGAGCCGTCTGTGTACGAGGAGAATTTTTAAAAAAATAAAAATGTTAAAAAACTTCTCGAAACAGACGGCTGCCAGCTGTCTATATGTGTGAGTGCTCCAATAGGGGAGACAATCTCCCACATTGGAGACTTGCTTTGCAAAAGGACAAAAGAAACAACACCAACAAAAGCATGATTTTTTCCACCCAAAATTTTGTCTCACTGAGGTCAGAAGCCCATTTGTTTTGTGTGTGATTGATAACAAAAATCCTTATCAAAACAAAGGTAGACGGTGAATTTTTAAAGTAGACGGTGAAAAGGGGTAATTTTTCATGAGGAATCTGCTTATCATATTTTTATTTGCCGCCAAGGTAATCCTTTTGCAGCAAATGTAAACAAAGGAAATTGGTCTCCAAAACTGGACTGTCTCTGAAATTGGATACCCAAATTCTTCACAAAAGTCTCTGATATTGGAGATATATAATCTCCCACATTGGAGACAGTCTCCAATATTGGCCGTGCGCCTCTACTGTTTGTGTAAAGTAAGATTTAAAATATTAGTTTTGTTTTTAAAGATTGCGATGTTGCATGAATTTTATATTTCCCCCCATAAAATCCCACCTTTGTCACTCGGAATATCAGATCGAGTTCAGTCTCGAAGTTCGGGTAGGTGGAGCCCCGGGGGGGGGGGGGGGGGGGGGGCACTCTACCAAAAAAGTGGTAGGGGTGTGACGCGGGCGAGACAAAAAACGGGGGCCTTGGAGCGGACCTATTGTAAAAAGGAGGGTCCTCGGAACGGGCTTCGGAACTACAAATGTTTGTGAAAACGGGGGTCCTTGGAACGGATCGCCAGCGTGTGAGTGTGGCCTCCGCCGGGTGCGCTCGCGCAGAGGCGATGGTCGGACAACGCTCTGCGGCCGCTTTTCACCAAAATTGCAGCTCATTGTAGCTGATCAATGCGACCGGAACAGTGTAACGAAAAATATACGAAGCTTTGGAGCGGATTTCCTTCTTCCTTTTTTCTCGGTAAGACTAAGAAGAAAATGCTATGCTTTGGAGCGGCTTTCTTTGTTCTTTTTCTCAATAAGACAAAAATGCTATGCCTCGGAACAGATTTGAGTGTAAAAATGGGGGTCCCCTCCGCGGCACATACCCACTATGCATTATATACTGAGTGCCCCCCCTGGGGGTGGAGCGCAGACCGTAGTGTAGCAGTAGTGAAGTGGAGCCTGCACGAATTTCGCTCGAGGTAGTGTAGCCTAGGCCTAGCCCACTCCTTCGCGGCAAGCGCGAGCCAAGGTTGCTTTGACGTCATAGACAGGCCTGTTCATACACGTACACAGTCACAGATGCAGGCCACGGCCACGCGCTTATCATAAATCAATTCACACATGTACAGCGACGGCGCGGTCGACAGACACGAATAAATTTCAAACACAAATTGCCAACTTTCTGGACCACAACCCTTGCTCAAATCACAAACACACACTAAAGCTAGTTTTAACAATACATTTCGTGTCTTCTTACCTGACATCATCCGGTAAATTTCGGACATAAAGAGATGTGTTCGGTGGTCGGCTCCCGTAACGTGACGACATTTTGCTTTTTGCTTTTTTAAACTAAACTGGGCTCGACGTAGCTGGCGCGCTCTAAAACTTGCTTATTTAGATTAGATGCTTTCGATATTAAAACGAATTGAATTCGGACCTCTTTGTTCAAGTAAATAAAATAAACTATACATACATATCACTTCCTCAGCTCTGCGATCAGGAGCGGTTTAGGGGGTGGGGCTTAAGGGACTGAAGTCCCACAAAAATCGCTCAAGCCACCCCCCAAAAAAAATCTACCACAAAGAAAAAAAAAGGATTCATATGTATTGATTAAAGCAGTATTCCATTCATGTCGTCAATATTTATTACTCTAAAATTCAATATTTTTACTACAGACTCAAATTCGAAAACGCTCCCTCGCAAAATATCATCTAAATGCAGAATACATTCAATGCGAGTTAGCGCGAGTACATTGTCAATGATATCCTGCAATAATAATAAAATTAATAGCAGACTGCCTTGCAACTTTTTTTCCAATTAACCTCCCTATATACCTCATCCACTCCGTGTTTTGTCAAAAGCGCTCCAATTAATCTTTCGGATATTTTTTTGAAAGAAAATGGCTCTGTCGCTATATACTCCCCGATTGAGGCTAAACTTATTTAAAACATTGTAGGTTAGAGTCAGGGTTGCCGATCCATGTTTCGGATAGCGCGTAGCGAGAGGAGGTAAAACAGTCCAAATTTTCGGCGCGCTCGATCGGTGGGCAAAATTAAATACATAATTTTGCACGTGAAGCTCACCGAAAAATTCACAATTTTGTTTAATATATAGTAATTTTATGTCAAGTTTGATGGTTTTATAGCGCTTTCGGATGTTTTTAAACACACTTTTGCAATGTATTCTTAATTTTTTCATTATGTTTGCAGCATCCCCCATATAAATCTCCGACCATATGTTCTATAATCACACTTGCCTGGAGAGAGTAACAAATGCACGAACCCATTTCCTGATGATAATAGTCCTACATCCCCCTATCGTTAATGTCCTCATCTACACACACCCATGAGGCCTAAAATGGATGAAAAATTCATAAGCATTTTGAAAAGAATAAATGTGATTTTTTTTTACGCTCGGCCGCTATATACTCTTCTCGCATAAGTATTATAGGCCCTAAATCTCATCTACACACACCCATGAGGCCTAAAATGGATGCAAAATTCTCAAGCATTTTGAAAAGAATAAATGTTATTTTTTTTACGCTCGGTCGCTACTCTTCTCGCATAAGTATTACAGGCCCTAAATGTTTTTAAAGCAGGGGGAGGGTGACTATACCTGCTTGATCAGTATTGATGTATAAGGCTATGCACAATAGGCCATTTTCATTGTATTGAATAAACCAACGTCGAAAAAATTTCAAGCCCCCAGAAGCCCCCCCCCCCCCAAAAAAAAAAAAAAAAAAAAAAAAAAACTTTTAGTCTCGAACCGCACCTGTCTGCGATATGAGGATTGATCATGCCAACAACGATAATGACTTCTTGTTATAATAATTATGAACCGAAGCGAGAATGCTGAAAACCCGAGGGCTGAAAATAAGCTGTTTAGCTAGCTGTTTCTAAATAAAAGTGATTAGACGAGTAAAACGCTTGAAAATTTCATGAACATATTATGATTTAAAAACAAAGTTGTGCTAACGGTATTTCTGACGAATTGACACTTTTGTCTCGAACACAAATTATTTTCCTTGAGTGGTTGGTCCATATGCAGCACTTGAATATTTCTTTAATATAGTTTACGAAAATAAAAAATTGTTCGTTTTACTACATAGTAAAACTTTTTAAAAAGCATGATGTCTTTTTCAATATTATATACAATACAATTTAAACATAATTATATTTTTATTGCTTAATTTTGATTTATGAAGTTTTTCAGAATGGGAATGGAATTATATATTTTAAAAAAATGAATTATCGTCAAACTTGATTTTAAAAAGCCTGAAAACAACATCAACCCCTATATAAAAACAAAATCGTTTACTGCTTTACTCCTAAACATTCTTTCTTTTCCCTTTTTAGCATTTTTTCGGTATTTCATGGTTTTTGTAATTCTTAAAATCAAAGACATTAATGAGGTATTTTAAAAACATCACCAACGGAACAAAATATCGACTTTGAATGAACCAATCACTATGAAAGATAATATTTTTATGCATGGCCATAAATACCTTTATACTTTAATTTGCTGCAGGGACCACTCTCGGAATTGAGGCAAACTTCCTGCAGGAAAGGCTTGGGAAATAGAATTAATTCCCCGGTCCCTTCTCGGCAAATGAAATTTAAGAAATATGGGATTTTCATCGACGATAATCTATTGAATTTTATTTTGTACTCCGAGCTCCCCGGCTTCACTTTCCCAGTGGTTTATAAAAACGACAAACACAATGTAAGACCAGTAAATAAGAAATAAGCAAATATCAATCTGATTGCATATAGCAGGACATAAGTCATCATAATAAATTGGTTTGATTGCAGTTCGTATATGTGTATAACGGAGGCCGGGGGGGGGGGGGGGCACGCCGCTAGCTGCCACAGACCTGAAACGGGATATTTTTAGAAGGCTTCACGAAATGGCAAATAAAAATTAATGCGAGCGCTCAGACCAAAAAAAAAACAGAGCACTTTTTACAGAACACTTAAAAAAATCAATTTGAAAATCAAACAAAATAATGAAAGCTCGATGTCCAAGCTATAAATATAAGTTTTGTATATTGACTGCAAAACTTGATTTTGCTTAATTACTTAAGAGAGACAGGGAGCGGTAAAGGATTTTAAAAGAGAGATAGGCTCCGATATCAGCCTATTGAGTATAGGACTTGCATCTCGTCGAACAGGCAATGCGAGGGCGAAGCGCGAGCGAAAATTTCATGTAGTGACAATTTTTTTTATTTCCAAGTCTTCGATCCCCTTATTTTATCCACTCTTCTTTTTTCCCCTCCTCTCTTAATTTCCCTTTCTTTTTTTCTCTTTCTTTCCTCCTTTTTTTTGCTGCGCCAAGGGGAGGGGGGGGGGGCTTTGCCTCTGGATCTTCCTATGTATCTATATCGTCAAACTTCGAATTCATGTTACGTCGTATATAATTTTATGCACATAAATGAAAATTAATATTTCCGTGGTCGTGTGCTCGACCTGTTATACTATCATTACAGTTGACACAGAGGGCTCACTTTTGTATTTTGTTTTGAAAAGTCATTTATTGCAGAATAAAATTTATCAAAAAGAGAAAGGATGATGAAATGCTTTGGCCAGTTTAAAATGCAACGTCGGTTACAAGTCGAGGGAAGGGGGGGGGGGAGTCTATAGGCACAAAGGGTGAAGAGGCATTTATATGCCCCAACTGCAACTTGATTTTGTTGAGGGATGATGATGCTGCTGCTGACAATGATGACAACGATAATGATGATTGTAGGGTAATGATAGAATAATATCAGGAATGGTATTATATTACTATTGATATCAATAATCTAAAAAAAAAACTTATTTGCATAATTATAATGATGATGATAGTGATAAATATGATAGCTCAGCATCAATAGCTGAACGTCAATAATTGGTTGCTAATGCCCCAATCATCATGTTTTAGAGCGAGAAACCCTACCGTGTTTTTTTTGTTTTGGGGGGGGGGTGTTATTCTAGGGTTATTTTGCAAACATTTTTTTTGTAATTAAAGTTTTACTTCATTAAAAAATATGAATGCTTTTAAATTGAAAATCATGTTTTGTTGTTGCTGTTAAACCCTGTCAAGTAAATTTGATCATTCGGGCTACTCAGTTTAGACTATACGGCCTTTGGCTAATAAAGTGCTCGGGGGGAGGGAGGGGTTCAGTATTGATGTTCAAATTGCCCACGGTGAGGCCCCATGCTATATGTGTAAGGCCCCTCCAACTATTTTAGTTATTGACCCCCTCCGAAACAAAAATACAGTTATTTCAGGGAAACGATAGTGCTCAGTGTTGACAAAATCAAACGTATAGCCTATAGGCCTATACCCCAACCTTTTTTTTCTACAATTTTCCAGTTTTGTTGAATTAATTGTTTTTATTTATTCATACTTACATTATGATTTATTTACCATTTATTTACTTATTTCTTTTTATTTATTTATCTATTCATTTATCTCTTTTGGGGGTATCGTAGGGGTGTCCACAAAACAAGTTTTGGTGGCTGCATTTATAGGCACGGTTTTTTTATTGAGTGACCCTGGCACCATTTTCATAAGATTCCGACCAAACATTTTTGCAAGCGAGCGATCAAAACAGAAGGAATTTTTTACACATGAATGAACCCTAACCCTACCCCTCCCCCCCCCCCCCTTGATCTGCGTCTGCATGCTGATATTCTGAACACTGGCACACTGTTTGTGGCCCTTTAAGTTTGAGTTGAACGTGAAAAAGAAAAAAAGTTTTACCGCACGAACCTCTAACGCATGCGCAAAAGTTGTTTACGAGATTCGATTGGTGTGACAAGCTTCTCGTACAAGCCCTCGCAACAAGGTTGGAAATTTGCATAACGGGGGCTCGACTCGTTAATTATTCAAGATTTAAAAACCGCAGGCCAGGCAACCACGTTGAACAAGGAGTACAATGCAGTGGGATGATTTGGGCGAGTGCATTCATAATAGGGGGTTCTTTTTCAGGTGCAAGTAAAGTAAACAGTTTTTGTAATAAGATTTGTATTGTTTCGCTCTTTTTCATAATTTTTTTAGTAATGTATAACACCTTATTAAGAATTGTCGTTTTTTATAGAAAAATATCATACATTTATCATTGATATGAATCAAGTTTAAAAACATCCAACCCTATATTCGAATGGTGACCCAAATGCAGGTCACGTTTTGCACCATTGAGCAAGCTCGAATTCGGCTTCAGCTGGTTACCGAGCGAGCTCGAGCTAGCTAGCTATCAGCTGTTTGTATGAGCTAGTGTGAGAAAATGGCGAGCCACAGCGATCAGCTGTTTTCAGGAAGCACTGGAACTAGCACTAGCAGGATGGGTGTACATACATTTTTACCACCACTCACAGTCTTTCTTGCTGTATTTTCACAGCTTTTTAAGTATACTCAGGTAAGTTTGCACATTTGTTTTTTTTTCATTTATTACTTAGTAGACAGGTCGTATTAACAATTTAAAGTTTAACATTAACCTGTCTAGATTTCAAATTTGACTTGAGTTGCCCTTGCCTTGTTCTCGATCTCTGCGTCCCAGGCTCAGGCTCAGCCATGCCCATGGCCAAATTTTCTGGAATTGGAAGTTGGAACAAGAATGTCACCAACTTGTTCATCACCGAATGGGACTGAGAATAGTGAGAATGAGATCTAGAACAAGACGATCTAACGTCAGATCTTCATCTAGATAAAGAGAATGTAGGCCTAACGACTAGTCTAGACTAGTCACTCTAGATGATGAGCATGATGAGGCTGTAGGCGTAGCCTGTAGTCGGGTTAACCTAATAAAAGTAGAATTAGAAAGTAAAGCTAACTTGTAGTTGTACTATGTAGTAGGCCTACTAGTAGTAGTACTAGTAGGTACACTCTAATCTCCCCCCCCCCCAAAAAAAGGCTAAAAATAAGCTGAGCATCTTTCATCTGCAAGTGCAAATGCATTTTGTATTGTAGGCTAAGTGAGAAATAAATAATGCCATCAATGGCCATGGAGTGTCAATTCTTATGCTATGCTAGGCTATGGCCTTAGATTCTACGTCTGAACTAGTTGGAGACAATCATTTGCAATTTTTGCATGCATTTTAGTACGTAGACCAAAAGCTTCGATCTCTGTTAAACTGGAGCTAAGTCATCTCTTTCAAGGTACCGTAGTAGTCACTAGTAGGCCTAGATCTACTAGTAGTAGTACTAGTACCGGTAGTACGGTAGAGTTCTAATAAAAACAAACTAGGAAATCTGAGTGATGTTACTGCACATTAACTTTACTAGATTGATAACCTATCAGACTTAATGATAAGTGGTCTAAAACCAACATCTGTCTTGTTCATTAATTTCTTGACTTGTGTCTTTAGTTTTTATAGCTTCACTAACTTTCCCTTTGCATTTAAATAGCAGGCACAACTTTTTTTAGGGTCATGAGTGTCAGTGCGTGTAAAGTTCTAGATCTAAACTTTTTTTTATGTTTTCAAGACATGTCCGGGAGTCATCATTTGTTCTTTGTAATGTATGGAGCTCCGGCCCGCGAAGCGGGCCGGAGCTCCCTTGGTTAGGCATGAATCAGAACTTAAAACTTTGGACATCTTTATCAGTTTGTTCAGCTGGAAATTGAAGTTTAAGAAAAGCTTTAACTTCTCAATCGAGGATTGATTTGAATACACAGACAAAGATATTGAAGATGGGTTAGTAATTTTGAGAAAAAAAATAGCACTACTATCACATATTTGAGTTTGTACAAAAAGGTGAAGAAAATTGTAAAATAACATCAATGTTTCACTGCTGTTGACAATGTTAAAATTTTGGAAAAAAGTAGCCATTTATTGTACTATCTAGTCCTACATGTAGAGTTAAAGTTGCTTTGAAATTTTTATTACCTTGAAGGCTTGAATTGTAATAGGCAAATTGCCATTTTTCACATTTAGGATTGATTATGTGCTTCAAGGGGTGGATATTCAACTCTTTACTCTTGTGTCAGTGTTTGACAAGTCTTACTGTAGTTTGACATTTGTTTGGTTGCAAACTCCCCATTGTTCACAAAGTAATGCAATCAGGCCTGAATGCAATGATTTTGTTCAGTATATTTCGTTTATGCAAAATTTAATTTTTCACTCATCTCAGTAAGTAAAAGGGCAACCCAGCATGGAATTTTGAAGTGTCTGCCAAGATCTCTAATGGTGACTGAGGGTGGAAATGTTTAGTTAGCTTCACAATGTTGAATTGAAAAGGGCGATAATTGACTTTAGATGAAATTTTAAAAACTGATGCCATGGTGGTGGTAGTGATTTTATTTACCTGATTGCTAAGAAAGCATGAATGCTTGTAAGCAAGCAATCAGAGGGCCGGTGTCCTCCTCGAGGAACCTGGTACATTGTAATGAGGATAGGTTGACCTGATTGACATGACATTATCTTCATAAGTCCACCCCAACAAGTGGTTGATTTGAATAAAAAGAAAAAATCCAACAAACGTAACACTGAAAATTTCATCAAAATCAGATGTGAAATAAGAAAGTTATGACATTTTAAAGTTTTGCATAATCTTACAAAACAGTTATCTCACTATTTCTTTTGTATTTTTATATGAAATATTCTAATTTTCTCTTCACTGTCCTGTTAAAAAAAAGTTTATATCTCCCTGAACATGTGGAATTGCCATTGTTTTAACATTTTATGGTTCAGTCAAGTTGGACCAAATTGTCAAATCTGTAAAAATTGAAATATTGTATAATTCAAACAATAAAAAACAAAAGAAATAGTGAGGGACATCATCGATTCTCTCATTTGCATGTGACTAAATTGTGCATATAACTATTTTGTGAAAAATAAGCGAAACTTTAAAATGTCATAACTTTCTTGTTTTACATCCGATTTTGATCAAATTTTCAGCATTATGCTTGTCTGATTTTTCTCTATTGATTCAAATCAACATTTTTCTGAGGTGTACTTGACCATTAAATACTTAAACGTCATGTTATTGACAATTTATATTTATAAGACCATAGTCTTCAAAAAATGGAAAGAATAATTGTACAAATATAAATGATGTATTAAATATGTCATTTGGTGCAAGAATACGTTATTGGCCTGCTTGTAGAAAGTCATGAAATTACCAACAAACTTCTCTAAGGTGTTAAAATTTTGTTAGCAATTTTATGTGCTTCTGCTGAAAACACCACTACACCTGAGGTAGAATTTTGCAACATGTAGAGAAATTAAATGGTTTGGATATTTTTGGTGAAACTGAAAGGGGGTTTCCATTCTACACTCCTGCATACATTGTGCAATGTACTGCAATACCTTTACAGAGACCATGCTAATAAACACTGCTGGCTTCATGCACACACTTGCCCGAAATCTCAAAACATTTCTTTGTGCGAAAATTTGTTTACTACAAAGTTAAAACCCTGGGCATGAGGAGGTTGTTTGTATATGAACAGAATGTACACTTGAAATGTATGGAGCTCCGGCCCGCGAAGCGGGCCGGAGCTCCCTTGGTTAGGCATGAATCAGAACTTAAAACTTTGGACATCTTTATCAGTTTGTTCAGCTGGAAATTGAAGTTTAAGAAAAGCTTTAACTTCTCAATCGAGGATTGATTTGAATACACAGACAAAGATATTGAAGATGGGTTAGTAATTTTGAGAAAAAAAATAGCACTACTATCACATATTTGAGTTTGTACAAAAAGGTGAAGAAAATTGTAAAATAACATCAATGTTTCACTGCTGTTGACAATGTTAAAATTTTGGAAAAAAGTAGCCATTTATTGTACTATCTAGTCCTACATGTAGAGTTAAAGTTGCTTTGAAATTTTTATTACCTTGAAGGCTTGAATTGTAATAGGCAAATTGCCATTTTTCACATTTAGGATTGATTATGTGCTTCAAGGGGTGGATATTCAACTCTTTACTCTTGTGTCAGTGTTTGACAAGTCTTACTGTAGTTTGACATTTGTTTGGTTGCAAACTCCCCATTGTTCACAAAGTAATGCAATCAGGCCTGAATGCAATGATTTTGTTCAGTATATTTCGTTTATGCAAAATTTAATTTTTCACTCATCTCAGTAAGTAAAAGGGCAACCCAGCATGGAATTTTGAAGTGTCTGCCAAGATCTCTAATGGTGACTGAGGGTGGAAATGTTTAGTTAGCTTCACAATGTTGAATTGAAAAGGGCGATAATTGACTTTAGATGAAATTTTAAAAACTGATGCCATGGTGGTGGTAGTGATTTTATTTACCTGATTGCTAAGAAAGCATGAATGCTTGTAAGCAAGCAATCAGAGGGCCGGTGTCCTCCTCGAGGAACCTGGTACATTGTAATGAGGATAGGTTGACCTGATTGACATGACATTATCTTCATAAGTCCACCCCAACAAGTGGTTGATTTGAATAAAAAGAAAAAATCCAACAAACGTAACACTGAAAATTTCATCAAAATCAGATGTGAAATAAGAAAGTTATGACATTTTAAAGTTTTGCATAATCTTACAAAACAGTTATCTCACTATTTCTTTTGTATTTTTATATGAAATATTCTAATTTTCTCTTCACTGTCCTGTTAAAAAAAAGTTTATATCTCCCTGAACATGTGGAATTGCCATTGTTTTAACATTTTATGGTTCAGTCAAGTTGGACCAAATTGTCAAATCTGTAAAAATTGAAATATTGTATAATTCAAACAATAAAAAACAAAAGAAATAGTGAGGGACATCATCGATTCTCTCATTTGCATGTGACTAAATTGTGCATATAACTATTTTGTGAAAAATAAGCGAAACTTTAAAATGTCATAACTTTCTTGTTTTACATCCGATTTTGATCAAATTTTCAGCATTATGCTTGTCTGATTTTTCTCTATTGATTCAAATCAACATTTTTCTGAGGTGTACTTGACCATTAAATACTTAAACGTCATGTTATTGACAATTTATATTTATAAGACCATAGTCTTCAAAAAATGGAAAGAATAATTGTACAAATATAAATGATGTATTAAATATGTCATTTGGTGCAAGAATACGTTATTGGCCTGCTTGTAGAAAGTCATGAAATTACCAACAAACTTCTCTAAGGTGTTAAAATTTTGTTAGCAATTTTATGTGCTTCTGCTGAAAACACCACTACACCTGAGGTAGAATTTTGCAACATGTAGAGAAATTAAATGGTTTGGATATTTTTGGTGAAACTGAAAGGGGGTTTCCATTCTACACTCCTGCATACATTGTGCAATGTACTGCAATACCTTTACAGAGACCATGCTAATAAACACTGCTGGCTTCATGCACACACTTGCCCGAAATCTCAAAACATTTCTTTGTGCGAAAATTTGTTTACTACAAAGTTAAAACCCTGGGCATGAGGAGGTTGTTTGTATATGAACAGAATGTACACTTGACATGTACACACACGTTTTACATACACAATTGCAGGGTATTTAAATGCCCAATGTGTGCCTTTAACGGTCACTGGCCGATCCCATTCAAAATACGAGAACAAACAGGTTACTCAATACCCCCTTTTTTATCTAAGCTCCACCCCCGTGAGAACTAAATTGATTGTATTAGCATACAATCAGCCCAGCTGTCACATCTGAGCATGCGTGTGTAATAGTAATGAGGCAATGCAAATTTTGCTGAGGCATCGACCAATGAACGAGCAGCGAAGGGCCACTCTCATTGGCTGCTTTCTTGTGTCACATAAAATATGCATTGCAAAATGGGGAAGACCCTGGGAAGCTGATTGTCACATGGAGACCCTTCGATCGAGTGTACGTTGATGTGTATGTGTGTTGAAATGTACATGCTGTGCACTTTGCATTGGAAGCTATACTGAAGACTGTCGTACAGTACATACAAAAAAGTTATTTGTTGTGTGGAAATGGTATTAAAAACTATCTATTATAGAGTTTCCCTCTCCCCAACTCCCTAAATATGGCTGAAATTGGATGATGGATATGTATAATAGATACTCTTTTTATACTAGTTTTCGTATCAAAGTCATGGAATTAAATATGATGAACTCCAACATAGATCTAGGAATATTACATTGTTATTCATGATATCCGTTTGTAAAGCTCCATGATTCAAGTAAATGACCCTTATTGATGAAAGCATGATCTACTACATGCAGTGAAATGCTCTTTAATGTTCCACGTGTATCACTGTAGAGCATGCACATGAGGCCATGTATTTCATCATTCGTACACACCGTGCATCAACGAACAGCTGGTTCGAACTGGTTTCACTCCATCCACAATAGTATACACACACCTTTATGGCTTCAGTACATGTTGCTTACGCTCTTGACCAACAGTTATGCTGCCTTTTTTTTTTTGGGGGGGGGGGTTATCTTTTTTGAAAATACCATTATTCCATACTTTATAGCGTTACCTCACCATCTTTTTTTTCTTCTGACCTCTTTTTTTTTCAGGCTGATATTATTATCGGTAATTACATTTTGTAATTTTGTTCACCCCTGGCTTCATATTCAGTATATGATTTTAAAGGCATGTATTCTGAACTTGGGTTGTACATGTTGTATGGATAACATTTGTGAACCATGGCCCTACGTCCTACATTCCAAGATTGGTATGCTGGCATAAGCTGAATTTTACAAATCTTTTACATAATGATATTTCTCAAAGTACATGTATTGCTTATTTTATGTATTATTGTGATTTATCTGTAAAAGTCAGTACATAATCTTTAAAGTCACAAGAAAAGTTAAAATGAGCAATGCTTGATGAGATATTCATAATGTAATATTATTTCAAAAATATATACCATGAAGATAAACATAACAAATAATGCATTTTAGGGGCAATATGAATGCAAAAATAATAATTATAAGCAGAATATTTCTTATAATTATGATGACTAGTATTCATATTTGCAGAAGTTTTTATAGGCCTGTATGCTTAATACAGACCATAGACATAGTCCTAATATTTCATTGTCCTACATGATTTGTTGAACATAAATTTTCTCTTCCTGCATGTAAATTTTAATAGGTCTTCTGTGATATAGGCCTATGCCAAGATCATGATGTAGCCTCTTGGCCTATAGGCCTATCATGTAGCCCGATTTTGTCCTACATTTTTTTTTCAATTGCATGTTTGAGGAGAAAGGGAGTTATGACTAGACTTGTCTTGCTCATTTGAATTTAACTGTCAAGAGTGGTTCATTTGTTTATTTATCTGCACCTGGACCATTGTATTTGGATAGTCTATGGAGATAATGTCCAGTGTCCCAGCCTGTACAAAATCCATTGAACCAATAAAAGGGGGGTTAAAAAGAAGAGAGGGACTTGTGGAACAGATCAATGCAGAGAAGCATCTATTGTTTGAACATGAAAGAGATAGCTTTCTCTGCCATACACTTGTGTGAGTTGGTCAATTCGTAACTCTGCAGCTATCTTAAGACATGTTATGGTGGATGGCATTTGAATTATAACAGTTGAAAATTTTAGGCCTCTTTCCCATATCCCATAACATTTTTGTTCCCCAATTTTGAAATTCAACGAATTTGTATCATAATTTCCAGGTGTCTAAAATAGCCTTCAGACACTAAGATACATTTACATTTTTTCTTCTCCAAATTTTATGAATTTGGGGGAGGGGGAATGCCATCAGTCACCCCATTTGCATAGGCCTACTGACCAAAATAATCAAACGGTTTTGTGACCTATAAATGGAGGATAAGTGATGGAAAGACGCTTCTGGCATTCCTGCAAGAAAAAACACTGCAATGATTTTTGGTAATGTGCCCCATATTCTAGCAATCAAATGCAGATGAAAATTTAAGATGTTATAAATTTCTAATTTTTTGATGAAATTTTTAAAGGAGAATGAAACCCTTGAAACCAGCTGAATCCATATCAAAGAGAAAAATCAAAGGAACACATTGTTGAAAGTTTGAGGAAGATTGAATGAATAATAAGAAAGTTATGAGCATTTGAATATTGAGATCACTAGTGCCATGTAGATCCTCCCATTGGCAATGCGACCAAGATCTGTGATGTCACACACGTACAACTCTCCCAATTGGACACTGAAAATATACCCCAAAACATTTCTTTTTGCTCATTCTAATCATATGACAAACGATTCATCAATGATATAATGTTGTGAAACCTCTGTACTTGTCATCTCATAAAGAGAACACCTCACCTTGTGATAAACTCTATAAAAGTGAGAATATAAGTGAAATAAGTACTAAAGTAATGAGGGAGTTGTACGTGTGTGATATCACAGATCTTGGTCGCATTGCCGATGGGAGGATCTACATGGCACTAGTGATCTCAATATTCAAACGCTCATAACTTTCTTATTATTCATTCAATCTTCCTCAAACTTTCAACAATGTGTTCCTTTGATTTTTCTCTTTGATATGAATTCAGCTGGTTTCAAGGGTTTCATTCTCCTTTAAGTGTTAGCTGTAAGGCTTGTTAAATTTTTTCTTTTTATTCAAATCAATTTTTTGTTGGAGTGGACTTGCCTGTAGGTTGTAATAGCTCTATGGTATTATTGAGCCGTGATCTCATCATGTACTACACATTTAATGTAGATGAACCTTGATCCACTTCTTAAAGGTCAAGTCCACCTCAGAAAAATGTTGATTTGAATCAATAGAGAAAAATCAGACAAGCACAATGCTGAAAATTTCATCAAAATCGGATGTAAAATAAGAAAGTTATGACATTTCAAAGTTTCGCTTATTTTTAACAAAATAGTCATATGAACGAGCCAGTTACATCCAAATGAGAGAGTCGATGACGTCACTCACTCACTATTTCTTTTGTTTTTTATTGTTTGAATTATACAATATTTCAATTTTTACGAATTTGATGATTAGGACCTCCTTGCCTGAAGCACAAAATGTTAAAATAATGGAATTCCACGTGTTCAGGGAGGAATGAAACTTCATTTCACATGACAATGACAAGAAAATCAAAATATTTCATATTTCATATAATAAAATACAAAAGAAATAGTGAGTGAGTGATGTCATCGACTCTCTCATTTGGATGTAACTGGCTCGTTCATAAAACTATTTTGTTAAAAATAAGCGAAACTTTGAAATGTCATAACTTTCTTATTTTACATCCGATTTTGATGAAATTTTCAGTGTTATGCTTGTTGAATTTTTCTTTTTTTATTCAAATCAAGTTTTTGTTGGGGTGGACTTGTCCTTTAAATAGGCCTACCTTGTTTTGATCAAAGTTATTGTACAATGAAGGCTGAAGCTGTGAATGGGCAATTCATCTGCATAGAATAGGCTTATGTAGGTTTAATCCTTAGTCATTTCATGACAGACACCTACATGTATTTCTATTCATTGTATACAAATTTAAAGGGCATGGCCTTTGTAATTAGCTTGATACTCTCCAGGGATGCTCTTGGTCCTAAGGTTAGTGTACTAAGCAGTGAACATGCTTTCACTTAATCTAATTTTTTTTTTTTCATTTTCAGGATGGAAATTATTGAAATACACAGACCCAATTTTATACTTTCTAGCATGCCTAATTGTAGTGTCAGATTGTCCTTTCAGTTTACCCTACATGTAAAGATGTGCAAGATTTATTGATACAAGACATTTAAATGGTGCATTATTGGTCTGAATTGTTTGCCTATAGATATAGTTGTGCCAGTGCTAAGGCCTAGACATGTATAAAACTTGGTGTACAATTTTGTGCCATATTGGGGAGTACTGTACATGTAGTCAACATATTCGCAATAAGCTATGCAATATGCGATTAATCCGGATTAAAATGTCATAAATAGCTAGGTCTACATCACTTAGACTCTGAAAATATAGTCATTAGATGGGTTTAATTCATTGAATTCAAGAAATATTCCATTTGCCAGGGCCAGTGTACTCCTCATAAGTTTGTGCAGTTTTGGCCGTAAACTCAAGGAATATTTTTGGTATTCCGTTCTGAGACATCCACTGATGGGCAGCGGAGTACTTTGCTTAGGAACAGAATAAATCAAATTAGAGATCCCTAGAAATCCCCATTCATTGCAATGTTAAAGATATATATATCCAATGCTGCAGATTTAGGCAGTATAAAGTAGCCCAGAAAAAAATGAAATACTTTTTTTGCCTGATGTTGCAATTATTCAAGTTTAAACCGAACTATTTTGAGCAGAAAAAGCTTAGGCCTATTTGTACATATACAAAGGCCTCTGATTTCTGAAAGCATCCACTTACTGTAGGCATATTCTCATTGCTCTGCTAGCATAATAACAGGTGTAAATGCTATTCTCATCTAGACAAAGAGGAAGTATATAAACAGTCACTCTATCAAATAGTAGATTAAAAAAGTGGTTGAATGTAGGTCACATTGATAATAAGTCCTTTGTTTTTATGAGCTTCCTCTACCAGGAGTTTCACCAAACAATAGAAATTTATGTGTTTACAAAGTCAATGACTCCTGGTAGATTGGTCAAGAAGGCACTTAATGCAATTCAGTCGACACGCATGTAATTTGATAGTAGCCTAATTCCCAAACAAAAAATCAAGTTAAAGAATATTTTACAGCTCTTAACATGAATGTGATACCTCAGTCACATTTCCCCTACAGTGGCCATACATCGAGTCGATAACAGTGGTTTATTCATTTTTATTCAAACCATCTATATATACATGTATGTAGTTATTACAAAAAAATGTTAGAACAGCAGTTTTTGACTCGCTGTACGGCTGCCGTAGAGCAAATGTGACTTTAGGTATAAGGAAGACATGATTATATATACATGTATTTGGTGAACAGAATTTTAAATTGAAGTTGATTAAAATATTTTTTTTCTCATTTTTCTTTTCTGTTTTATTACAGGCACGAGAATTCTGCCAAGTGGAAGGATATTGGTGTGAGACAGGTCATTGTTGTGGGAGCGGAGAATGTTGTACATATTACTATGAACTTTGGTGTAAGTATTTGGAAAGCATGTAAAACAATTAAATTGTTGAGACCTGCATGACAAACTTGTACACATTACATGAACAGGACACTCCGCTGTTTTTGTGCATTCACTGCCAAATAGGTCAAATCTTGGGGGCATAAACAAGTAATCAGTGCTGCCAAATTATAAGTTGTTTCTTTCAAGTCTTAAGGAGGAATCTCTTTCAGGATCAATGACAAATGTCAAGTGAATAGAGAAGGCTAAAATGGGAAGGAAGCCAAAACAAGTCCTGTTGTTGATACAATTTGCAATTGCCATTTTTCTAAGAAAGATTACTCAAATCTATCTCCAGCTGTGTGTTCCAGTTTGTCATGCACATGTAGCAAACTTTAAGTTAAAGGTTGTGATGGATGATGGTAGCTATTGGATAATTGACTTGAAACTGTTTGAAAGATTTCATCTAAATTCCAGGATAGCATCTTTATGAGACATCATTTGACATTCCACTGTTCATCTGTTTTTTTGTTTTTTTAACGATTTCAAGTTCATGTACCAATATGCACAGTCTATGCAATGCTCCAATAATTTCTGATGTTCAATCCCCACATAGAATGAGCACACGGACTACATCCATAAAGAAAAGATCAGTTTCACTTTCAGAGTAACCAGGTCCAGGCCTACCCTGCAATTACAATATATTTATACTTTAAATAGGGTCTGTATGATTACATGTATGGTCATTCGGACACATCGTCCTGTTATGCAATAATCATATTGGATCATTCAGTTGATCAATGATTTACATGTATCAAGAAAGGACTAACAATATAATTATGATCCCCCCAAGTGTTCCTATGTTATATATTTTTCTTATCTCATCGATTGATACATGAATTATCTTGTCTGAATGTGCATGTAGTGTTCGTTCCGACATTACTATTCAGACACACTCTCCAAGGTGCAACTTGGCTTCTCTTGTTTTCCCAGGTAAAATCTTGATAACCTGTTGTTGATTGACACTTCCCTTTGACATTATTGTTTGTTAATACGGGTAAAAAATCCCAGGGCGGATCAATGATTAACAGGCATGCATTTTCCAGTTTCCTCTCCTGTCGGCAGCGTACTTGGGACAGCATAAATCAGCCCCAGAATCCTGAATTTTGTAAAATCTGTCGGTGTACATGTACCTATACTCAGCAGCTACATGTAATATCAAAGCTACCTGAATAATCTAAACAAGAAATTTTAGAAGTACCGTTACTCATCATTTTGACAAAAAAGTTGCTTGTGCACAAGTCTTTTTTTTACAGAAGTCAGTGCTTCGTCTATCATTCAGGAATCCCGCAAACATTTTAGAAATTAGCAGTGGAGAATGTAGGAAAGCTGCTGTGCAAGACTGCCTTTGAATCCCTCTTTAAAGGTGCCATGGGTTTTTCACAACAGTTTTCCTGCATCTCCGATTGTATTGTCTATAAAATGGGAGGATAAGTGATGGAAAGACGCTTCTGGCATTCCTACCAGAAATGATTTTTGGTAATGTGCCCCATATCCTAGCATTTATGCAGATGAGTTGATTGTTCAGATAAGAGTTGAAGGTACATGTCCTTGAAAGTTGGACAGTGTTGAGTCATTGTTTGTCTCTTGGTTATTTTCCTTGAAATTTCTAGGGCTCAGATCCAGGAACATGGTTCAAGATTTAATCAATGGTTCAGAGAATAATTCCTAGAAGTATTGGCACAGAAAAAAAATTGAATAAAATTCAAAGGTTCCATTGTTCAGATGTGCTTTATAAGAAAATAATAATGAATTTAGGTCTGTAGGCATTTTGGGTGGGAGGGGGGGGGGGTGGAACCCAGTTTTTGGTTTACATGTAGACATGACCGAAAAGGGGATGTGTAAAGTGAAGCTTGTGGCCGTTTCGCGATGTGAAATGTCACTTGATTGAAACGGGGCCAGGAAAATGTGTGAAACATCCCATGTTGAAAAATAAGTTAGATTTTCAAATAAGCACATGAAAAATAAAATTACATTTCAGCAGTATAATTGAAAATCACTGAAACAATGTATTGATGTAGGCCTAGTTTATTAAAAACTTGTCATTGGGCCTTATGTACAGTGTGGCATGTAGTGGAAATTGGTTTATGCTCAGATTATGCTTTTACATAATTTTTATGTAGGTCCTACATGTAGGGCTACTTGTTCAGTACATGTCATCAGTATTTTATTTGAAAAATAAGGACACTGATATAAATATGCTTTTCAAACAAATTTTTACTTGGGAGTGTTCTTTCTGTCCCAATATGCCCAAAGATTGGAGAGAAACATGAGAGAATTTGGTTGTTTACCAAGAACAGTGTTATTCAATCCAGAATGAACTGAGAGATTTAATGATCTCAATCATGAATCACTTGTCCAGATCTAAATCTGTCTCAAAAGATCACCAGGTCATTCAGAGCAGTATAGCCTTTTGTACATGCTTACTGTACTCCTTCCTTGTTTGCAGCAAAGCCTTCTTTTATTTCACCAGTTGCTGGAGGGATGGGGTCAGAGGCCAATTCTAGTCCCTGTTTTTTACCCTCCCAGGCCTCTCCTGAGCAATCTTGTTTACAGCAAAGGAGAGTCACGTGTTGTGAATTGGTACCTTTAATATTATGCTGCTCAGCCCTGCCCTGCACAAAGTGTGCTCCCTGATAATATCTGTTAATGGCCACTATATGTGTACATGTAGAGCTTCTATATCAAAGGAGAAAATATTTGAATATACATGTATGTATAGGCCTATATTTTCCACAAGTAATATCGAATATGGGTAGGTTGCTTGCATCATAGGCTGACATGATGTACATGTAGCCTTCAGTATGTACATGTAGGCCTTCATTTGATCAACGTGTAAGCCCATGTCTTATTTTACATAAACATTAAAAAAATTATGATAATGAAAGTTCATGATCTGTGTTGGTTGAAAATAAAATATTGAACGAAATGAATAATACAGTTTGATTAGAATGATGGCCAACTTGTGGTGCCAATGTGTGCACATGTTTTTCTTTTAAATGATTGAAGAAGAAAAAAAAATGTATGGTTGCAATGGAGGTCTATATTGTACAAATGTATTACTAGTCAGAGGTTGCATTGTACAATAAACGTATAATTTAGCAGAGAAACCATGACAAATTCCTTTTTTAAAAGCCTCATGAACATGTCCACTGATATTGTGTTTACATACTGTATCTGAAGTCTCCATTGTTTTCATGCAAGATATAGTATCACAGCTGATAATGATGAGTAATCTAATTATGAGGAGATACTTAGTGGTCGTTAATTAATGCTTTGTGGTTTAGAGATCACTTGCAGGATACTCCAGTAAACCAGTAGAGAGTGGTTTCCTGGTATTCTGAATAGGCCTGTGTAGTCTTGTTATCAATCTTCTTTGAGACAGGTCCCTGTGTGAGACCTCTTCTTCACCTTGAACACATAATGTACATTACAGTCTTCTACATCACTGCAGGAAAGCTGTTTCAGCTTGTTATGCATATTGGTCAGGAAAATTATGATAAACAATTCGAGGCTTATGTAATATCATGGACTCAAGGGGTTGTGCATGTATTGGCTCATTAGGTTTAATATTTAATAGGCCTGTGTGTAGGTGGACTGTTCCACTGGGCTACAATTCGAGTTCATAGTTTATTGTGGAGAGAGAGACTGGCCTGGTGCTGAGAGTGTAAACAAGTGTTGTGATCATTTCCCTTTGGATGGGCCCAGCCCATGCTGTTTCCTCATGGTCGTTTCTCCCTGAACTTCTCCTGGTTTAACAATGACCAGGCCTTGACAATATGATCTCTGAATGATGTTCAAATCTAGGTTGGGTTCTTTGTAAGAAAACACTGGATTGTAATCAGAGAATGTTCTTGCCCTGTAACTTTGACTCCCAACTGAATTCTTAAATCCTTGCCGTGCATGCAGTGTTCACTAAACTAATTTGATATGTTTTCATGAAATGAAACTGATGTACACTACATGTAATCTGTATGATATTCTGTAATGTTTTTTTATGTCAAAAACTTATTTGATGTTAAGTTCTAGTTATTTTGCACATATATAGTCAAATTCATGACTTTTCTGTACAATCTTAATGGGTATAACCGGAGGCAAATATTTGTTTTATGTACTCTGGAGTCCCCATTGAATCAACATCACAGAGTATAGTCCTACATGTACATGTATTTCTTCATGATAAGTCTATCTGAAGATGACTTTGGTCATCAACACTTGCTATCTCAGCTAATGTATTAAGTCGACATGTAGACTTTGAATTATGATCTGTCAATTAGTCAATGATATGTACATGTTGTTGTGCCAGGTTATGGCTGAATTTCTTAGATGAATGTACTATGAACCATCAAATGGAGAATATTACGCTGATCTTGTAGCAACAACATGTGTTACCTCAGGTGTCATTTCGTCATAACCTATTGCATTGCTGAATGAACCGGACAAGTAGCTCTGGTGGAATAGGGAGGGAATTTCTACTTGCAATATGATAATACCAACATGTTTATATTATAGTGCATATAATTGCCGTTGCCAAATGCAATGGGCCATGTACATGTACGTGTTGGGAGATACACAAAGCCAAATTTATTTTACTGCACTGATTTACCTGAGTATCATATTAAAATTGAATTTAAGGAAGGCACACATTGTTACTTTCTGGCTATGAGTATTGTTGCAAAACGTGAAAATTCAATCATAATACATATCAGACTCCTTTATGCGCATAAATTTTATGTTTTAAATGGTTAATGTACTCTTGTTCTTTTTCACAGGGTTCTGGCTTGTGTGGTTCCTGATTGTCTTTATCATTGGGTTCTGTGTGTGGCAGAGGAAACGTTTCCATCCATGGAGGGACAACCGATGCGAACGCACCTGCTCTATTCAGGATATGTTCCTTGGCAGAGGCTATAACTTTCCAGACGTTACTCCAGGTTAGTCAATAGTGCTTTATACTCCACCTGTATGATCGATACCTAACCTTAAAAATTTTCCTTTGAAATATGACCTGACCAACTTTTTAATGATAGATGCATCATAGAAGGCTATAGAATGCTGTGTCTGTACGTTATCAAAACTTTGGAGGTAATATCGCAAGGCAATGCATTAATATTAGGTTGTTCAACACTTTTTAAAGATTTTATTTTAGAAACAATGGATGACCCTACTTGTCTCCCCCTCCCCCCTAAAAGTTCAGTTCTATGAAAATTGAAATGCCTGTTAAAAATAATTAAAGGTCCATATCAATTTTTTTTTCTCTTTCTCTCTCTTTGCAGTACCTCCATGTAAGCTACCATCATACTCAGAGATTGGCGAAACGGTGTCATACGATACACCGCCCCCTCCTTACAATGTGGAAGCTGCCATACCATGTCTCGGAGAGGGACCTAGCACTAGTCTTCCAGCAGGGGGTAATCATTGTCCCCCACCCCACCGTGGCCTCCAAGCAATAACTCAGTAAGTCAAAGCTCTCTGTATTGTGTGCAACATGGTAAATAGACTCTCGAAATTCAATTTTGATCATCAGTGGGTTATTCTGAAATTACTGAACATGTAAGTATACATACATGTAATCACTGTAAAGACCTACAAAGGGTAATGTGGATTTTTCTGTTCTTGCAAAGTCGTGAACTCTGTTGCCCTACCATAAATCGGTCCTTCAGTGTGAATGTCATCTTCAAAACACTGTACGTGCTGATTTGCTTGTAAAAGTATGAATCATAACTGTGTGGTTGCTGCCAATATTATCAGCTGTTGGGATTTAGAACCTGCATCCTCCCCTTCATCTCACTATTGAGAAAACTTGCTATGTAGGCCCTATTCAGTAATTTCAGACATCTCCTGTAGGTGATGGTCTAAGATTGAATCGAAGTAGATTTTTTTTTCATTTTATATATAATTAACATCTGGTATTACATGCACCCCAGTAAAGATGGAAAATATTATTGAAACTCTTGAAAAAGAGGGAGATATTATTTTTTTTTTGTATGTTTTTTTACACCTTTCATGATCACTTAGTCACTAAATATGGGATATGATTGCAAATATCTTACTTAAAACGCCAATGACTAACATGTGAATGTTCAACTTGATACCGCCATCTTGAGTTCCTCTTGGAGATATTATTTTTTATTGGAATTCCTGAAAGTTTCTAAACCAAGCTTTTATTCTGGGACATTTACCATATACATGTATAAGTGGTTTATTTGACTGGCCTCGAAAGTGTCTTCCACATCCTGTTTATGTCAAGTCGGTATCAGGTAGGAGACAAGGTTAGAAAAATTACCTTGACAAGAAAAGCGTACAAAGACAAAACCTTTCATAGGAGTGGAAAGTTTGGCAGTGGGTTAAGAATAGTGCAGTGGACTTTGAGGATTATGACTAGAAGAGTTGAACACTTGGCTGTCATGTCTAAAGCCTACAACCTGTTAACGTTTCATGCCTCTTGAAAGCATGATCAAATTAGAAAGCTACTTTACTTCCTTAGTTTTAATCATATCCTGCCCCATAATGATTTAGAATTTCATAGAATCCAAAGATCAGAGATAATTATTCATGGACAGTTTATTGAGAAGTTCATTGGCCTTTTACTAATACCATGGACCTATTACAACTTGTAGTAGGTCCATGCTAATACAGTGTGTTGGTTTTGTTTTTGCTTTCATTTAATCTAAATTGCCAGCCAATTGTTTACAAGTATAATTACATGTAGTTCAAATTATTAATTCAATGGAGTGACTCCAACCAGTTTTAAATTCTGTGAATTAATGACCTTTTTTTTAAATTCTTTACAGGAGCCTCTCATCCTTGAACAGTACTCCTACATGTAGTCCCTCTGATGCACCGCCGAGTTACTCCCAAATCATTGGTAGTAGCACACCAGTCTATTCTTCGATGCCAAACACTCAGATCTTGACACAGCCAAGACTTTCGTTTGGAACACAATTTCCAGAACAACTACAGCAGCAACTACTACGGCAACAGCAACAGGAGGAGCACCAAAATCAAAACAATAGTGGTAGCAACACAACCCTCAACTCACCTTCCACCCCAGGAAGACCTTTGTCTACAACTGTAACACAGGTTTCAGGGGTAGTTGCAACATGTGCGTGTGGGTCTCCACTGCGTTCTCCAGTTATCACTCCACATTCTCGGATGTTGCCACCACCTGTCCCTGCATCACCAAAGACAACAGTGGTTTCCATGGCTCAAAGGCCCCAGCGTTTTCTGAGTCCTCATGGCTCACCTCAACGCTTCACAACAGCAGTTGTCACATCTTCATCTCAGTCATCAAGTTCCACTTCAAATACATGTAGACAAAATTCAGTGTGTGTTGGACACTCACCTGCTGGTTCAGGAACACCGCTATCACATCCCGGGACAGCTGTTAGGTCAAGCTCTTTGGTGGACGATAGTCAAGGGGATGATCCGAGCAATGGACATACTGTAGTTGACATGAGAACTTCTTCTAGAAGGGGATTAGGGTTCTTGTCAAGGTGGAGACATCTGCGCTGAAGGAATTCAGAGCAGTAAGGTTGGATGAAAGAATTCAGATGAATTTACCTTCTGTCTGCTCTCTGTGCAGTAAAAGTGAGCCGAAATAATAGCTGCTCCGTTTTATGGAGCACGAGGCATGGCTTAGATAATTCATGGAAATTTTGTCATTTCTATGTTGTCATGGTGATAGTGATGAATGTAATGAAGGAGTAATGCATATTATTTTGCAAGATCAATGCCAGCTTTGGTTAGCATGGGGGCAATTGCCCTATGAGCTTTTGATATGTGCTGCATAATTTTTTTTTTGTCTTTTGATTTAATCAGTTGTGTGTTATTTGAAACATCTCTTAATATATTCCTATACCTTACCTTACCGCTGTTCCTTCTCTTTGAAGAGGTTGGATGTCATGGTTTTCCATCTGTCTCTATCCAGTGCTATCTTGCAGCATTCGTTTATCTTTCTGCCTGTCATCTCTTCAATATTTCCAAGCCAGCTTTTTCTTTTACGTCCCCTTCCTCTTTTGCTTTCAATTTTTCCCTTCATGATTTTCTTTGACAAAGATTCATGTCTTCTAGTATGGCCATAATATGAGAGTTTGCGTTCTTTTATTGATATTAATAGTTCTTTCTGTGTGAGATCCATTAGTTTCAGGACATCGTTTGATTTCCTTTCCTTCCATGATATCCGGCACATTCTGCGATAGGCTACATTTGAAAATTTCATCAAAATCGGATGTAAAATAAGAAAGTTATGACATTTTTAAAGTTTCGCTTAATTTCACAAAACAGTTATATGCACATCCTGGCTGGTATGCAAATGAGGAGACTATGACATCATCCACTCACTATTTCTTTTGTATTTTATTATATGAAATATGAAATATTATAATTTTCTCATTGTCAATTGATATGATTATTCCTCCCTGAACATGTGGAATTAGTATTGTTTTTAATACTATATGGTTCAGTCAAGTTGGTCCTTATTGTCAAATCTGTAAAAAATGAAATATTGTATAATTCAAACAATAAAAAACAAAAGAAATAGTGAGTGATGGACATCATCGACTTACTCACCTAGTTGTGCATATCACTGTTCTGTGAAAAATAAGCGAAACTTTAAAATGTGATAACTTTCTTATTTTACATCCGATTTTATGAAATTTTCAGCACCATGCTAGTTTGATTTTTCTCTATTTATTCAAGTCAGCATTTTCATGGGGTGGACTTGACCTAAGAATGTTTCAACTTTATTGTGAGAAAGAAAGTCAACGAATTTGCCCTTTGAGATACTAGATTTTTTTTCTAGTTGTATCCTTGGGTTTTTATCATCAGAACTATCATGTTTGATATGTGGGATTTAAATACTATACAGAGTGCTTGAAAAATACATGTACTTGCCATTGAATTTTAATGAAGTACATGTGCTAGGAAGTCTATTTGTACATGTGGATGTTTTACCTCACTACCATCTTTTGATGAAAATTTGATCTTAAAAAATTGATTATTTTTAAACTTTCTTCATGTATACCTCGTGAAATAGCTCTCTTGGCTTTGAGCTTCTTAGTTATGATGTAATTAAGTTAACAAGATATGTCAATACAATGTTTGTTGATTCAATTTTATTCCCCAAAATGTTGAGCAGAATACAAATGATGGGCATTAATTAAATTAGTCTCGTAGTACTAGTCTTTCAAAGTGTTTTGTCTATTTTCCAGTGACCAAAATGCAAGAAGTTCAATGTGTGATGTTTTCTCTTGAATGGCTATGGATTATATTATAAGTTCCAACAATACTGTCCTTTTCTTGAATATTTTCTCTTACATGAACAAAATTTCACGATTGCTTACCAAGATGTTTTATACTCGCATATACATGTAGATGTTAAAAAGGTTGCTACATGTAGTTGATTTAATAAAAATTGAAGTTATTTTTTAACAAAAAAAATTGAAAAATACATACGTGTAGTGTCTTGTTACTGACAAAATCAAGCATATTATCATGTGTTCAAAACTTCAAATACCATGTTTAAACTGTATGATTGTTTGAATTATGCCTTTTTGTTGATTCAAATTTCGTCAAACTTCTGACAAAAGAAATTGATGAATAATCTAATGGAGTGTCGAGCAATGATATTGATATTTCTGAATAAAACATGTATTCGATAGTCACAGTATGCTCCAAATACATTTTGATTTGAAAATGGCTGAGATTTGGCAAAAAAAACAAAAATGAACATTGTGTATCATGTTATTGTACATACATTGTATATGTACATGAAAGTAGATATGAATATGATACATGTAACTGAAATTGCATTTCCTTTTTAATACATCAGGTTCATACGTGTATTGTCTGTATATCTAAAGGAATGTAGAAAAGGTCTTTCTACTACATTAGTAGTTAATTTGTTGATTGTGATTTATGGCATCATTCTTTTTATTATGAATGTGTTAGTATTAAATTGTACTCATCTAATGCCATCTACGTGTCATTTGAGGTGCTAGTTATGCAATGTTTTTTGTTGAGGATGGGATGTAGGTTTTGTTTGTATCCGTTATAGTATTTGATTATGATTGCATTCCTTTTGATGCGCCAACAGGTTTGGCCACAAATGGAGCTTGATATATCAAATATCTTTCTTTGTCTTGATTGATTCAATATACACTGGATGTGTATTTTGTTTTTGAATGATGTATAGGCCTAGACAAGTTCTACATTATTCATGTTTATTATTTCAGTTTAGAACTTAAAGCTCATAGGGTTTGTTTTAGCTTGTGTAGCAGTCCTCAGTAATTACTCCTTCATAATTAATCAAACGAGTCATGAAATTCATGCATGTAACATGAATTGTAAAGTGATATGTTATCACCAATTACATTATTGGTATTTAAAATTGTCATGAAATGAACTTTCACTATTTTGAAACCAAAGAAAATATGTTTAAAAAAGAATAAAAAATATTCAAAGAATTGTATTTGATCATCGTCCTCTGTCTTTACTACATTGGGCTTTTTAGTTGATATGTTAATCTTGAAATCTGCAGATAAGAATGTATGGCAAATTGGATATTGTCTGAACTTCTAAACATGTATTCCCAGTCAGGCGAGTGCTACAAATACTCAAGTTACCTACTCATTCTTTTTTTTTGCCAGTAAATGCATCTTGTCTTGTCTGCAGGCTTCACGATTTTGAACAAGGGTTTACATTTTTTTTCAAATTATTATTATACTTCTCTGACTTATGGAAGAGAATGTATGATTGTGCTTCTAACTTTACTTGAAGAATGTTTGTTGCTTGGAAGGAATGAGAAGATGAAAATATAGACAAGAGTGAAAGGAGAAGAAGGGAATAAATGTTGAGGAGAGAAGGATGGAGAGAGATACATGTAGGGTTTGGGCGAATGAATCTAATCTGTAAAGAAGAAGAAAACTGGAAAAGGCTGGACCTACATTGGATGAGAGAAACAAGACAAAGAGAAGAGGATATATGGGGATTAGTTTTCATGTAGCCTCGAGTGAATCCAGGTTTCGTTTGAAGGTCTGATCTTCAAGGGCAAATGTTAAAAAAACAGTAGTGATATAGTTATAACAGTAAAAAGGGTACATGGGGAAATCATTGCATGAAATATCTAATATTTCACCCACATAAATAAATGAAGGGCTTTATTGGGTTGCGCAATGTTTGGATTTCCTATGGGGTTTGGGGTGAGAAATCTTCGACAGATTCGAATGAAAAAATCAAAAATAAATTGGCGGGGGGAGGGGGTGACCAACTTCGAATCAAAATTCAGGTATGGGAAATACGGTGTTTTTTTAACTAAAACTAAAAATGCATTGATATTTTTTAACATAACAGGAAATTAGATAGGCCTGTAGGCCTATTATTATTAAATTGAATTGCCTATAAGCTATACTCAAAACGATGACACCAGTTTTATATTTGTCAGAAACTGTGAAAGAAGAACAATTCCAGTTTTTATGTAAATCGATGTGAACTAGGCCATGGCGAATTGAAGAAAACAAAATGTCAAAGAGGACCCCGGGATGAAGACATGCATGATTGGTCCTCATCTCCTCAGATTTCAATACAATGTAGGTCACATCGTGAACTCATTTACTATTACGATAGAAGGGCGTGTAATCGTAATGATGTGCACTGAACACTACCATCTCGATCTGAAAAACATCTGACGAATGAATTCATGACTCATCAAGAACTTTCAACATAGGCCCATATTGTTTTCATGTTGAAAGTTGTTTGTTGCATGTTATGGGGGTAGAATGACATCGTGCCATGCATTGCTTAATGACGTTATTGCACCACCGCCCATTAGGTGTGGGAAACCCCGACTTTGGTTATGAAATATATCGGCTCCTAATTTATCATATTGGAACAATGTGAGCTCTAATTCATTGGAATTAATAAAATTATTTAGGCAGCAAGTTTCCTTCGACAGAATCTTGGTATAAACAACAATATGATGCCAACTCTTGTGAATTATGAATAGAGCTATGTGGTATGGTGGCCCTGAAGGGACATCGCAAATACATCAAATCGCGAATATTCACGACGAAATTGATAGAAGTGCATGCAGAGACGGAGCAATGATAGGGGCCCAAAATGGGTGCCAACCTTTTCATCAACATTTTTCTGACAAACAAAAATTGAGCAATAAAAAAATAGAGGTCAATTGTCATCACATTGGCGACTTGCTCGTGGATTGTTTTTTTTTTTGGACAAGCAAGAAAAACCATCACCCCCGGCCCCCCTGGACGCCAGAGACCCCAATTTGTTTTCCTTCCCGGATTGGAGCTAGGGCGGACTCACGCCTCCTGGAACCGTCACTCCTCGAAAGCTTGTGAAGATCCCGTGTGAAGATGCAACGGACTTTTATCTTATGACACCGGATCTTCGCTCTAATACCACTAAGTCCTTCAGTATCATCCTACACGATAATCTTCAAAGATACATTCCCGTGATTAAATTATCAAGAAAATACAAATTAATACCATACAAATTGATATATATCATGACAGTGGATCTGTCATAATCAAATCCGGTGGAATAAGTCTTTTTTCTATGCATCATTCTGAAAAATGAACATGAAGTGTAAATCTTGACAAATCAGAATATAGGTCCATAGTTCAGTGCTTCACAAAACAGTAATCAAAGAACATAACAAACAAACAAAATAAAAACAAAAACGTCACACAATTTTCTATAATCTTGTATAAATTTTCATCTCTCCGCATTGAAGATCTGCCATCAATAATAATCAATCTATTGGTTTTGTAATTGGCCACATCGAAAAGCAGCACATTTCACTTAATAGGCCCTATTTATATCACCCTAAAAGCAATTTGGTTTGCCATTTACCAATGAAAAGAATGACAGAAATAGAAAGAAAAGTAGTAAACGCCATGGATAAAGTCAAAGTTCGCTGAGATCAAACTGACGCTCAACAACAAGTCATAAATCCTGCTATAAATAGCAAATAACAGACACAACGAAAGAAAAGAAGAAAAATAAAAGAGAGCATTTCGAAAGGGATATGGGTATTGATATAATATATCCATTGTGAAATTAGGGTATTTTCTGTGTGAGATCATTGTCGGCGCGATTTCAGAATCATATATCAGTAGGGATTCAAATTCAGTCAACGGTAAAAAATGAATCATAAAAGCAGGTATTGCATCAAAGCTGCTTTCTTTGACAGTTACAGATAAACAAGTTCTTTTATTTCTATAGCGTCATGGTTAGCATGGTTAGTCAACGGTATACGCCCATTGTCAAGGGGCACAACAAGCATTTTTCAAAATGCAAGTAGCGAGCAGTTATGATGCATGCCATATTACTTTTTTTCTAAAACGAATACGTCACGCAAATATTTGTATCTTTATGAATAATTCGCAATAACACTGTGATAGATTTATACATAATGTTTACAAATAGTTTAACCAATATTTTACCATTTCTTTCCCCTTTTCTTGGCTATGGATTTTATTTTATTTATTTATTTATTTTATTTTATTTAGTGTTATCATTATTATTATTATTATTTTTTTTTTTTTTGGGGGGGGGGCTTTTCACTTTAAACCAAAGGCATCACATAACACTGCTCATAAAAGAATTAGTAACAACAATATTTTGTGTGGTAGACGGACCAGTTGTTAATTCATGTTTCAACCAAACATGCCTGCAGATCACGTATAGATGTAGGCTTCATCACCATCAAGGCCAATAATTGATACCGTAGCCACTGAACAAAAATATATTTTTATCGATTTTGGGGGCAAACCTAAAAATTCTGAAAAACAATAAACACTCAGAAAAAATATAGTTTGGTAAAACTATACCAACAGTTCGTCATTCCCAGTAAATTAAACAAAGCTATAATTTGCGGATAAATTCACTATCTGAGGTATACAAGTTTATGACTTGGACCCCAGTCCCCTCCCCCAAACATAATAGTATACCGCAAGCACAAGTATTATAAAAAAAAAAAATGGAAAGTGGTATAGCGCAAATTGATATACTTCTTCAATTTTGTAACAAAGGTGCTTATTATTATTATCAACGACGACTATACCAGTGGCAAAATTGCAAATATTATCTGATCGAAGTGAGAAAACATAAGATAATGTATGTACCAACCCCAAATAGAATTCTCCGGGAGAATTCTTTGTAAAACTAAATGTCATGGGAAGCATGGAAATAACCATGAAGCAGACGCAGATGGGTATCTCGAAAAGGAGTGAGATAATTATGGGTCAGGTTAACATGAACACCTGTCTCAATTAAAGGACACTATATTTGAAGGGATGAGGGGGGGGGGGTGAAGGTACAACCAGTGGCTATCACTTTCCATGAAATTAACCTCAAGTGAAAGACAATTAAAATACAATAGATAAATGTACAACTAATGCTGTTGCCCCCCTTGGGATGTGATAAGTCTCCTGTGATTTGACTGATTTGTTTATCAGAAAATTCTTGAAGAAAGGTGGGCCCTTTTTGCCACCACCCCCCCCCCTTACTGGTAAATCCTGGATGCAACGCTGAACCGCTAATCACAACGTCCATTATCATCACGAGATATGGGGTGGGTCCCCGCGGTGGGCCTCGAGGTCAGTGTCCGTCTCCATTTAAAAAAACAATTTGAAAATAATTAGGGGTCCTTAATATCAGTCTATGCATTTAGAAGTGGAAGCGTCGTGGTCTAGTGGTTATGACTCTCATCTTTCAATCCGAGGGACGTGGGTTCGATTCCTAGATTCGATCCTAGCCATGGCGTATTTTCCTTCAGCAAGAAATTTACCCACATTTTGCTGCACTCAACCCAGGTGAGGTGAATCATACCCGGTATTGTATATATACATGTATAGGAAGAAATTCCTTGAATGCGTGAGCGCCTGCATGTATAGCCGAGCTTATGCCAAGGTAATGATAATAGCAGGGCCCGCTGGGAAAACAGTTTTCGGACCTGAAGTGCCTACAAAATGTACCGTTTATTATTATTATCATCATTATTATAATTATTATTATTATTATCATTATTATTATTGTTGTTATTATTATTATCATTATTATCATCATCACTATTGTTAGTTATAATACTAGGCCTATTTTCTGGACATATTTTGCACTGTCTATGAGACCAAAGCCGGAACAAAACAAATATTGTTACAAAGTACAATAAGTAAAGTATCAAGGCGAAACAATGATAAGAAAGACTGGGCTTGGATTTGGTGCATTGATTTGCAAAAAAGCGAAACGAGCATTGACAAAAGTCGCATTAGTCCAGGATAGAAGAGGCATAACCTTGTTTTTTTATATATACAATATTTTTTGATGGTTTCTTGTCAATTCGAGGGTGCTGATTACGAATCTGGATGATGCCACTCGTGTAACCTTGAGCATTTTCCGCAAATTGGCAAAATCCAATATGGCCGCCAAAATATGCAAATTACCCATGAAAATCATAAAATTGTCCACACATTGGCTATGAAATGCATGAAATTGTGTGGCAGGAATGAAATACTCTCTGAAAAAATAATTTTTGACAAAATATTTATTTTCCTGATATTCAAAATGGCTGCCAAAGGCCCTTGTATACTCTATTATGTACAATATGAATAGGGAAAACTAATTTTCACAAAAATGAGCACTAAAGTGCAAAAAATCGCAATGTATGAACGAAGTAATATATGCAAATCATCATTACTAACGAGATATATAATTCATTATGTCATATATGGGAACATTTCTGTATTTTGATATATAAAATAGCCGCCACTGGCCCAAACAGTATTGCGTACAATGGCAATGGGGGCCAAAAAATTCACAAGAGTGATCACTAAAATGCATATTATTAAGATTGAGCGAGTGGAATACTGACTAAAAACATAATTGTTAACAAAATATATTATTAATATGCCATGTATGTGATGAATGTTTTATTTTGATATTCAAAATGGCTGCCAAAGGCCCTAAAAGTATTATGCACAATGAGAAAGAGGAGCAAATAAGTCACAAGAGAGAGCACTAAAATGCATATATATATGTGATAACTTAATGGGATACTGTCTAAAAACATATTTTCTAACGAAATATATCATTCAGGTTTCACTTTTGTGTTAAATACTGTATTTTGACTTTCAAAATGGCCGCCATAGACATTAACAGTATCATGTACAATGCAAAGTGGGAAACCAATATTTACAAGGGTGAGTACCATAAATGCATGTAATAGTGATATATGAGTACAATATTGTCTGAAAGCATAATTTCTATTAAGATATATCATTTATTCTGTCAGTTAGGTGATAAATACTGTTATTGGAAAGTCAAAATGGCCGCTACAGGCCCTTATGGTATTATGCACAATGTGAATGGAAACAAATTATTTCAACAGAATTTGGCTTTGCTTGGCCAAATGGTGATGTATGAGTGAAATATTGTCTGAAAACATGATTTATAACAAAATATATCATATCCTATGTAATTTAGGTGATAGATATTGCATTTCAACATTCGAAATGGCTGCCAATGCCCTTTTTGTGAACATTATTTGTCTCCACTCAAATTGTATGTTATATGATAAGGGCCTATGGTGGCCATTTTCATTTTAAAAATGCAGCATTTATCAACTTAATTACACATGATGTGATATATCTCGGTAGAAACCATGGTTTTAGACAATATTTCACCCTTTCACAATTCACAATTATATGCAATATTTAGAGCCAAGCAAAGCCAAATTCTGTCAAAATTATATGTCCCATGTTTCAATGTACACAATACTTTTAGGACCTATGGCAGCCATTTTGGATTTCAAAGTACAGCATTTATTACCTCCACGACCAATATGTGATATATTCACTTAGAAATCGTGTTTAAGACAATATTTTTACTCGTATATCACAGTTATATGCATTTTATGATTCTCACTCTTGTGAAAATGAGTTTCTCCATTCGCATTGTACATGGCCTAGTATGGCGGCCATTTTGGATGTAAAAATACAGCATTTATCACATAAATGGTATATTAATGGCAATGATGATTTAAGTCAGTATTCCACTCGTTTATCTTAATAATATGCATTTTAGTGCTCACTCTTGCCATTTTTTGGGCCCAGGCCATTGCCATTGTACTTAATATTCTTTGGGCCAGTGGCGGCTTTTAGATATCAAAATACAGCAATGTCCCCATATATGACATAATAATTGATACATCTCGTTAGTACTGATGATTTGCATATATTAGTTCGTTCATACATCGCGATTTTTTGCGGTTTAGTGCTAATTTTTGTTAAAATTAGTTTTTCCTATTCATATTGTACATAATAGAGTATCGATGGCCTATGGCGGCCATTTTGAATATCAGGAAAATAAATATTTTGTCAAAAATTATTTTTTCAGAGAGTATTTCACTCCTGCCACACGATTTCATGCATTTCATAACCAATGTGCGGACAATTTTATGATTTTCATGGGTAAATTGCATATTTTGGAGGCCATATTGGATTTTGCCAATTTGCGGAAAATGCTCAAGGTTACACGAGTGGCATCATCCAGATTCGTAATCAGCACCCTCGAATTGACAAGAAACCATCAAAAAATATTGTATATATAAAAAAACAAGGTTTGGTCAAGTTTCTATGGAGCCTATCCTGGACTACATGTGTGCCCCCTGGTTTAAAAATCCTGGTGCCACCACCCCCCCCCCCCTGTCTCCAAGAGTCCAAATTCATTAAATACTAGCGCACGATTAGTCCACTCTAAATCTAACTTTAATTCAAGTATTAGTAAGTCTGTTTTACTTTACAAAAGGAAAAAAAGAGTAGCATCGATTCCACCCTTTGGTCTTCTGAGGGGATTGTACTAAACAATTAACCATGACAAGATTCTAAACCGAACGTATGATTGATTTTCAAGAGATTTTTTCAGTTCAATGGACGTGAACGAGATTTGTCATTGTCAGAGAAAAAGTCGAAAGGCAAAGAAAGTTCACTGGAGAGCTAAAATTACTTTGATGGATGAGGTATAGATCTGCACTACAACGGGGTCGTATATATGGAGGATTTAATAGTCTTATTGTCCTTTGTGTGTCCTATAGGCAACCATGGTGTGCTGCATTTAACTCTCGGCACCTATATTCTACAAATTCATTCAAAAATAATTTCAGATCTTTTTATAGCAAACTTTGCCCATAAATAAATTTGTATTTTAGATTTCAACTTATATACATGTCTATATTATTTCGCACTGCATGTCATTTCTCCAAAAAAAGAAAGAAAAAAAAAGAATTAAACGTAATTTTTAGATGTTAAATTTACTAAAATAAAATAACCCGCTTGTTTATTGTATGCGAATTATCAATTTTCTTTTTTTTTAATCACTCGACCCCCCTTGCATGCATGACCGGAGTTATTTGAATTTTTCAGGACTGACTTTCTTATAGGCCCTACCGTTATGGCACCCCTTTATACAGTACAGGGATAATAATTTATATCGAAATATAGTTGACTGTCTATTTTACCCCGGGACTGTGCTACAGGAGGCTTTTGAAGTAGGCATATTCTAAAGAAAAGGAAAGTGGAGACATTCTGTTTTTTTTTTTAGATGAACGGAACGAAAAATACTATGAAAAAAAAAGGTCTGGTTCATGTTACTCTATCATAATTACTAAACCAATTTTAAAAAAATCACGAAAACATGACGTCGTCCATCGATCATGTTCCTCTTTCAAAATATTCTGCAGCTGCAGCCCCTAATTTTGACCCCCGTATAATTTTAGCATCATTCCACTGATCTGTAGAAATAAATATCAGTGCATTATCCCCAGCCACGGAAATAATTTCCGTTTTCCCAGCAGTCGGCGGTGGGCAGAACCAACACAAGAGGGAGGCATACAGCTAAACACAATGGTCCTCATAGATCGCCGTCATTCAAGAAAAAGAATGGTCTGTCCATAATAATGCGATTATTGCTAAATGTGAGAAATTTTTGAATTTATTACGTTTTGATGGTGATATCCGGGTGATATTATATATAAAGGACTCATTTTATCTATATTAGACTATGGAAGTTAAATGTATGATTCTGCCTATATATCTCTTAGGAAAAAGCTTGAATCCAATATAGAGCTTTAAAATCATTACAGGCACAATATCAATGTTTCATTAGTCTCTACATGTTTTGACCGGTGAATTACCGCTGTATCTTAAGTCGGAGAATACTGTTTGATGGCAAATTTAGATATCATCTAATGTTGTTTAGCAATTGTGCCATCTATCATCTATGTAGAGAAATTGTTACTGATCATACGGACAGACACTACTGTAAGGAAAGGGCCTATTTAAACTTCTTGCCTGTATAGAGATGAGGTACATGTAGAAAATCCCAAAATCAGGATAATTTATTACCTAAAATCCCAGAATGGCGTTTGTCCCGCCCTTCTGTGTAATTTTTATGCTTAACGTGAATTCAAAAAAGTATATATACTAACGGCTGAGATGAAATCTATCGTTCTAGATCTCTCAAATTTCCTGAAGATCATAAAAATGATCAAAATATGGTATCAAGGATATGTAAGATTCCCCTACTTAGTACCATGTCGTAACCATGACAATGAAGCTTCTCACAGATATGATTAGGGAATAGTGACAAAGTGGAACCGCATCTCCTACATAATTTCAAACCCACCCCCACACACCCACGCACTCACACACAAACTATGAACAGTCTTTTCATTCTCAATCATAACACTTCAAATAGAATATTAAAATATAATTTATTCAGATTTTCAACAAAATCAATAATCTTATAAAAGATGTACCGTAAGGGCACTAGTATTCAACCCGTTTGGAGAGTTTCCTCAAATATATAGAAATATAGAATTTACCTGAATTTCAGACCCGTCTTATTTCCAAGAGCAAATGCTGGTTATTCTTTTTCCGTAATTTTTTTCTTCAACCAGTTGACTGTGTGCGCGGGCGATCGAATTATACGGCGACGGATTTTGGTACTAGTATTCAACCCGTCGGTACTAGTATTCAACCTAGCGATGAAAGATGGCCCTGTCTCTCAATCTGCCCTTGTCCCATCCGACTATGGACTAGACCATTTGAGATGAGACCAAACAGGGAATTAATCAAAGCCAGAGACTTACAAAGATCTAGATCTAATTTAGCAATCTAAACCCTTTTGAGATTTGCTATCAATCCTCACTAGGTTGAATACTAGTACCATTCAGTGCAAAAGGCCATCGCCGCATAATTCGACCCTCCGCGCATACAGTCGACAGATTGACAAAGAAAATATCGACAACAGATTACCCTGGAAATAACAAAGGTGTGAAATTAAGATAAATTCCCCATTTCTAAATATTTTGGGGAATATGTCAAAATCTTTGAATTATGCCGGGTTGAATACTAGTACCCATACGGTACTATAATTTCATTTTTAAAAACTTAATTTACAATAAATAAATACTGCATTCAACTGTCATTGACCCTGGGACATGGAGTTCATACATACAGAATGATATTGTTACCTAAAGTTGGAAAAAAAATTAAATTGAATTTTAAATAATACAACTATAATACATATATTTCATTCACATTTGACCCCTCCCTTCTACCCAATTCTTACTTCACTTCATTAAATTCTCAAGCCATGATTACAAATTTTTACAAATGGACTAGAAAACTGAGAAAACATTTCAAGAAGGCTGCACATACCGGGGGTTGGAAATTCACAATCTATGGAATTGCTCTAATGTACGAATGATAATCCCAATAAACAAAAATACATAGTAATATTTTAAACATTTTTTTATTTGTCTGACTGCTAAGTCACATTTCATTTCAACAAACCATAACAGAACCACTTGATTGTCAAAGATATTTGTACACCCAATCTCTCCCTTCCTTTCTAACTTCTCTGATTTCAATTGTTCCAACATAAAATATTCCTTTGTACAAACTATACATTCATAAATATCAACAAAATTCATATGATATCGGATACAAGAAGTATTCAATTTACAAATATGATTGAAACACAAAATAATTGCTTTTTTAATTTATTTATTTTGTTTTTTTTATACAAATTTTTGAATAGAAAAAGGTGGAAGACAGAATTATACAATGATCATATTATTCTTAAACAAAATATATACCAGGCAGTCATAAAACATTGCAAACATTAACAATATATCACTTTCATGAATATTAATGAGTACTGTAATTAATAGATTGGTGTTCGAATGACATAAGATTATTTGAAGGAAAAAACAAACCTCTGCAAGAAATCCTTATACTTTAGACTATTTCTTTTTTCCTGAAAAGAACTGTGCATGCAAATTATTGGGGGTTTAAATCATGCAATTCATCAGGCATGCCAAACAGCTAACTGTCTTCACTGGGTAAAACTTCGGACGTGACATCACAGATACTAAATCAAATTCCATCGAGTATAGTGGCTGAATGAATTTTGTCAAGATTGGGGGGGCGTGGATAAACTAGGAAAAATATTATCAAGATCTATCTTTCAAACTTAAAAACAAATCTTACAGGTTTTTCTTCTTAAACCATGAGTAGGAATCATTTATTCATAACTACAGGGAAGTACAGTAATTACCATTTAAACTTTGGATAAAATTCTCGTAGTACTTTCTCAAAGTCTGGTATAGGCCCTATTTGTTTGCTATTAATCTAAGAAATGACAGGAAATCAATATTTAGAAGCCATAATTACCCGTCTATCTGGTGGCATCCATTGTTCTCTTCTTGAATGAACGTCTGGGGCCTCTTACATACAAATTTATAAAATTAACAACTCTGGTAATCTTAGAATCTCAGGTTAGAATTGCTATAACACATTTATTTCCGATTTTGTTTAAGTATGAGTAAAAAATCTCAACTAGTATCCTCAAAATATGTAAAATGATAAATCATTTCTTGTAAGCTTTCATTTTTTTTTCAGTCTATATAGATGTATCCTACATATTTCATCTTCACTTGGAATTAAAAAAATATGCTAACAGTGTTCCCTCATGTCTATAATCTAAACATAATCAAAGGTCTGTTTCTTATAGCTGTCACTCTCATAACTTATGAGAGTGGCAGCTATAGGAAAGTCGACATGAAACTGATTAAAAGTGGGAATTACAATGTTTACTTCAAACTTCACAACATTCACAGTCTACGCATCACACCAATGATTTCTGCTAGGAGTGCAGGCCTGCCAACGTTTGATAAAAAAAAAAAAAGGATTCCTATTCATGTGGCATGCAGGTGTGTCTCTCTCTCTCACTTTTTTAAATGAAGACATGTTTAGCATTCTTATATTTAAACATTGAGAAATTACAAGTGTTGAAACACTATATTACTCTTACTACCATACACACAACCCATACCCCATCACACAAACACATATACCGGTACATGTATGGGCTGATTTATTTTTATAAATAAATGGACAAACAGAGTGCTCCTCTTTTTGGTTGACAAAAATTATTTAAAAAGGGGTAACTTGTCTAAAAAAAAGTAGTTGCCAGGCCTGGGAGCGGCCTGCATAAAAGTGCACACAGATCACATACTCACTCTCGTCAGTTACAGACATGAGTGGCTTTGAACAAAACTCATATACAGGACTCAAAACAAATGCTTTGTTTTTAATTTACAATGTAACATCAAAGGGGGAGCGAACTATCACCAGCACTGCATGGTCTCTCATTGACTGTGTGTAATAAATGGCTAGTCTTAAAATATACCTTTTGAGAGAAGGGACAGAGCAATGTCGATTTGGCACTGATCAGTGGCTGCTGGCCAACAATCAATTGGGCAAAATTAATTTTCTGAGGACTTCTACTTTTTTATTTCTATTTTCGAACAATAAGATATGGGTTACTATATTTTGTTCTTGTAATATTAAAGAACAGGTCCATCCCAACAAAAAGTTGATTTTAATAAAAAGAGAAAATCCAACAAGCATAACACTGAACAAATTATCAAAAACAGATGTAAAATAAGAAACTTATGACATTTCAAAGTTTTGCTTAATTTCATAAAACAGTTATATGCACATCCTGGTGGGTATGCAAATGAGGAGACTGATGACGTCATCTACTCACTATTCCTTTTGTACTTTATTATATGAAATAGGGAATATTCTATTTTTCTCCTTATTGTCTAGTGAAATAACGATTAATTCCTCCTGAGCATGTGGAGTGACCATTGTTTAATACTATATGATTCAGTCCTTATTGTCAAATCTATATAAAATGAAATGAAATAGTGAGTGAGGGACATCATCGACTGCCTCAGTTGAGTTGTGCATATCACTGTTTTGTGAAAAATAAGGAAAACTTTAAAATTTCATAACTTTCTTATTTTACATCCGATTTTGATTAAATTTTCAGCATTTTGCTAGTTTGATTTTTCTCTATTCATTCAAATCAACTTTTTTCTGGGGTGGACTTGACCTTTAATACAAAGAATGAGAGAAACTAGAATGTCCTGAGAGGAAAGTTCCTTGTTAATCATTATGCTTTGGTAACATAATTACTGAGCACTGTATTATGCATTTAGTAGTGAAATATTGCATTATCATTAAAAAGAGCCTATTTCACAAGATCACATGGCTCAGAATATTGCATATGGGTTAGAAACCTAGCCAGTTCTCAGTAGTTGAGAAGTGCCACTCTTAAAGGGATGGTCCAGGCTGGAGATATTTATATCTCAATAAATAGAGTAAAACTCACAAAGCAAAATGCTGAAAATTTGATCAAATTCGGATAACAAATAACATAGTTATTGAATTATAAAGATTTGCATTATTCCGGTGAAACAGTTCTAGGCATGTCTTTATGAATATTCATTAGGTGGGCTGATGTCATACCCCCACTTGTTCTTTTGTATTTATTATATGAAATTAGGTTTGTTCAAAATTTTTATACCAAGAACTAAAACAATGGATTGACAACTGATTAAGTACATTAGTTATTTATTGCCGCAACTTATTTCATCATAATGCAGACACATCATTTATGCATGTATGAAATAATGAAACATTTATGATTTCATATAATAACATATTAAGAAAAAGGAAAGTGGGAATGTGACATCATCAGCCAACCTAATGAATATTCATGACGATGCGCATATAACTGTTTTCACAAAATATTGATAAACTTTAAAATTCAATAACTTTGTTATTTGTTATCCGATTTTGATAAGATTTTCAGCATTTAGCTCTGTGAATTTTATTCTATTTATTTTGATAGAAATATTTTCAGCCTGGACCATCCCTTTAAGGCTGCAGGTTCATATCTGCAATCTAATCTAATTATTTATATACGATGTTATAAGCTACTGAAATCCTTGCATCTGATTTGCTGGCTCAGAGCACATTTGTCAGTAAAAATCATTGGCAATAGGCTTTATGGAACACTCCTCTGGTGTAAGTATTTGTGAGATGTTGGTTTTCCATTGTAGTAGTAGGGAAGGTTGACGATTCACTACCACTCCATAATAGTTTGTGCTTTTTCAACCCTGCTGCAATGTAATAGCTAGAACTACCTACAGGCACTCCATGAAGTTACTTTACAGATATTGGATCTCGTCTCTCATCTGGTCCGAAGCCAATATGGTCCAATAGGTTCAAGACGAATCCAATAATCTTACAATGTTGCAGGACTTACTGGCTAGTCCATTAATTCATAGCCAATGGAAGTGGGTGAACAGAGCACTCAACCTGTCTCTACTTGCTCCAGCCCTAGGCTTCCTTTGCAGTCCAATGGGTAGCATGATAGACCATGAATGACACATGGACATCATGTATCAATTGAAACGGAAACCAGTCTTGTGCGCTCTGTCACTCTATTTTGTCTTACCCTGGTCTGGCATATAGGACAGGTCTCATGTGCGTCAAGCCATCTTGAAACACAGCTGGAAGAAAGTATAAAAAAAGCACTGCAAATATTTATTAAGTGCACATATCTCTAAGCAAAACCTGAAGGAGTTTTGATAGCTAATTTGGATAGTACATTGCCAGTTCAGCTTCAGAAACTATGGCTCTCATTGCACTACACTCAAGAAATGAAGCCCTCAGGGTGGGGGTTTCATATAAGCAGTTTGTAGAGTTATGCATGACTTTACAAATGAGTAGATGCAAGACTGGAACATCTTCTTAGGTGCTACATCAGAACATAGGGATATATCATTTAGCACAGAGATGGTCACCAGTCGTGTGTAAAGTCATTTGTCAAATACAAAAATAAAATTATGAAACCTTCCAGGTGTCCACTTATACACAGCTCCTTGGTTGGAATCATGAAATATGATAGAAAAGAGCCCCATTCTATATAACACAAAATTTACAGTAACCATGGTAAATCTTTAAATGTCCGCATCACCAATACAAAGCACAAATGATCTTAATACAAAAAAAAAATGAAAAAATTATCAAATCTCAAAAAATTTCAATATATCATGATTAAAATACAAAATTAATGTGTGTCATCATTGATTCCATCTCTTGCATACCACCTTAACTTTCTAGTGAAAAATTAGTAAAATTACAAAATGTAGTAACTCTCTGATTTGATATCAAATTTTGATAGAATTTTCATTATGATGCTTCTCCGATTTCTCTCCATTTGCTCAAACCAACTAGTTCTTGAGACAGACCTAAGGAGGGTTTTCATGAAATGATTTGTCAGATGTTTTATCAGACAATTACCAGGATAACAGACAGACACCTGTGCTTCTCAGCCAATCAAAATCAAGAAAAGTTTTCAAATCCGATAACGTGTCAAACAACAACATTAAAGAATCTGAAAGTGAAGTTGACAAATCATTTATCAATTGAACTGCAAAACACAGAAATGCAAGGTTCATGCCTTTTCACAACTTCCATTTTGCTTAAGATTAGCTCCAATTATCAGGCTTTGAAAATAAAGTTTGTGCTTTTTACATGCCTCGGATCCCTGACATCATAGGTTTGAAACTTTGTACACAGAAAAACTGGGTAACATTTTATAGCTTTTCAGATTACGCATTTGATTTTCTTCACTTCTATCACTTAGAAATATGATATCTTTTCTTTCCTATTTACTTTGCACAGCTTTCCAATTCTATCTGTATTCAGATTATATGTAATAATTTTTCCTGACATAGCAATTTAGGCCCAATAAGAGTCAAACAAAGTAAAAAAACAAACAAACAAGTGAACGTTTAAAGGTTTCCATCCATTTTAGCACTGAATAATTGTCAGGGCAATTTTTCTATGCAAATTGAAAAAAAAATCAAATTCATAATCTGGAAATAAAATAAAAATCTATCTTTAATACATGCAAACCTATGGAATCCCAACTCTCCTGACATAGTGTGACGTCATGTAATTGAGGCAGTTAAGTAGCGCAATAATACTTATTGTCAAAAACCCGTTAATTAAATTTTTCTTAAGCAAAATACCCAGCTGGCAAGCAGAGAATATGCATAAAACTTCCTTGTTTGTAGCTTAAAGAGTTTCCATTTATCAATTTCACTTTGAGCTCTAGCCTGGGTCTTTAATGACACATTTTCCTGACATTTAACAAGGTGTTTTGGGAAGACTTACCCGATATGAAAGTTATGCCTGCATGGACACTGTCCTACTCGTTCTCCTTGCTTGAACTCTTCTAAACAAACAGCACAAGTCTGACAGGTGAAAAAAACAAAGGAAACTAAATGTTAGTCCAGGGCCCTGTCTTAAAGGGGAAGTTCACCCTGACAAAAAGTTCATTGTAAAACCAGCAGAAAAAATAATAAAAAATATTGCCAAAGGTTTTAGAAAAATTCATCAAATAATTAAAAAGTTACTAGAATTTCAATTATTTGATTTGTGACGTCATATGCGAGCAACATTCCTACATAGCGAATGGTAAAAAATCAATGAAATGTCATTTTCTCAGAAAATTGAAAATGGTTTTCACTGTACCTTTTGTATATCAATAGACAAATCATTTCACACCCGATCATGAATAGAAAACAAAATCAGGAACCATACAAAATTTGAAATTCATGCATTTTATATTACATAACACATGGGGCAGCTGCTCGTTTATGACGTCACAAATCCAAAACTTTGAACTCTAATAACTCTCTTACTCTTTAACGGATTTTCCTCAAACCTTCACCAATATTTTTTACTATTTTTTCTGCTATTTTTACAACAAAGTTTTCTTCAGGGTGAACTTCCCCTTTAAAAAGAGTTGCGGTTGATCCAATTAAACACAACTATGGAAAGCCAGCAACGTCAACATCTAAAATGCAATTTTTTTCCTCAAATAAATGGATTTCCATATATTTGAGATTGATCGGATCAATCGTGTCACTTTTAGAGTACTAAAGCGATGACGACAGTTGCCATGGTGTCATGGCGGCCTGGTTCTATAACAAGTGGAACGCCTCTGGCAGTCTCGCCTGCATTACGCGATTTAATATAGCAGCAGTGCTAACTTTGAAAACTACTATAAAATAATCATTCACAAAAACACCATTCATATAATGACATAATACCACGTTCATTGACCATAAATGACATTTGAACGGTGACTTAAGACTTGTCAACTACACCCATGTCCACATTTCAATCACTCTATCCATAAACTTTCAAAGTTATGATGGCAATTCAACAATTACCCCAACATGGCCTAAGTTTATTGACCTTAACTGACCTTTGACCTTGGTTTTGTGACCTGAAACTCACAGGGGATGTTCAGTGATACTTGATTACTATTATATCCCAAGTTTTATGAACTAGATCCATAAACTTTCAGAGTTAGGATGGTAATTCAACAAATACCCCTAACACGGCCAAATTTCATTGACCTTTAATGACCTTTGACCATGGTCATGTGACCTGAAACTCGTACAGGATGCTCAGTGGTACTTGATTAACCTAATGTCCAAGTTTCATGAACTAGATCCGTAAATTTTCAAAGTTATGATGGTAATTCAACGAATACCCCCAACTTGGCCAAAGTTCATTGACCCTAAATGACCTTTGACCTTGGTCATGTGACCTGAAACTCAGGCAGGATGTTCACTAATACTTGATTAAACTTATGTCCAAGTTTCATGAACTAGATCCATAAATGTTCAAAGTTATGATAGTAATTCAACAAATACCCCCAACTTGACCAAAGTTCATTGACCCTATAATTTCTAAGTTATGATGTAATTTCAAAAACTTAACCTTAGGTTAAGATTTGATGTTGACGCCGCCGCCGTCGGAAAAGCGGCGCCTATAGTCTCGCTCTGCTATGCAGGTGAGACAAAAATGAACCCGCCGAATGAAAGCGTGTTTCTCATAGCAGAAAATGGCTGCTATCGGAATTTGATCACTTGCAACTTATTTTTCAGACAAGCCAAATCATACAAATGTGTATATATCGTCAGCTGCGACTCTTGTTTAGAACCAGCCCGCCATGACACCATGGCAACTGACATCACACTTCGGTATTCTACACCATGCATGAAAGTTCTACAAACTAAAATATTGATCAACGGTGACACATTTTATGTCAACAGTATTAAAAATACTGGTCCAGACTTTTGTGGGTTCAAAATTCCACCACAGCACTTGGAAGATGTTTATGTGTATTTGCCACTCTGTACCCAGGAGCAGTGAACAATTCTGAAGAAGTTCCTTAAATGCTTGAACACCTGATCATTTTAGCTGTGCTAAAGCTGAACTAATAGTATGGAATGCTTCAACTGAAAACATTTACATAAAGCGTGACATATATTGCGTATTAATATCATTATCAGTGATATTCATATTTTCAGTAATATAAATAATCTAAATTTCAGACAGGAAGTTCAGGAACCTTCAGTATCTATTTATAAACGCTCTTAAGCTCAGAATTTAGTCACAGCCATACATGTACATGCAATCCTGACAGTTAAAGTTCACTTATAAAAGTTTGATTTTGTAGACAAAATCTTACAGACAACAGACCAAACATTATCCACTAACATTGACCCATCTCAGGAAGGAAGTGTGTACTACAATTGCGTGCTAATATCCATGTGTTTTATGTATTTACTCCTGGAAGAGAGGCTAATTGTTTCCTAAAGTTACTCAACCAAAGTTTTTGTAAAGATTCAAACTGATATAAACACAGGAACCAGTTGGGATTCAAGCTTATTAATTTTGCACAGCTTCTTGCACGCTTTCTGTGGTCCCAGGATATTTGATTTATATGCAGAGGAAAAATAACTTACATCATTAGTCATCTTCTGGGAGTATCCAACCTGCAAATAAAGAATAAATGAAATGTAAGAAAATGTATCTTATGTACTTTAGGGCTTCTACATGATACTAGAAACCCCAAAATATGGCCCCTACTGCATAAAAATATGACTATTGGCTTTATATCAAATATACCATGAAAAGTTGGATTCATACTTAGTTTTAGAATGAACTTTTGAATGACAATGTTATAACCAAATTTGTAAACTAACTTCTGATTTCCTCAGAAAATTCACCATAATTCATAGGTACATGTATTTATAACTGTGCATGTATTTCAAAGGAAATTCCATGATTTCAGGCATTTTAATTTTGTTTTTTGAGGGGAACTAATGTATTTCCTTCTAGTTATAGTCTTATCACAGAGCATTTCTTCTTCTCTATTGACGGATCTTCAGATAAGACTATGATGAGATCAAAGCTACATGTAGTATTCCATTCAATGGAATGTCATAAACGTTTGTTAGAGTCAGGTGCTTGCATTAAATTCATAACTGATCAAAGTCCAACCATACTGTTTGGGAGTCAAGAGGTAGGCCTACTGGTACCATTATCAACATTTTCTCTACCAGGCATGCCCTTTACTGTCAAATTTATAATTGCATTTGCAATTTCTTGATTAATTAAAAGGAATGTAAGGCTGTGCAGATAGAAATATGAAGATAAGAAGCATAAAGTTAATTATGATTATCTTCATGTTTTAAAAACAATCTGATTTTTTGCCAGTTTCTTGTTTGCTTAAACTGAACAAACTCTATAGAAATGCCTCTGAATCCATTGTAATACGGTACAACAAAATTTGCTAAGCAACAAATAGACCTATCAGATATAGACACAGACCCAGGGTAGGGCACAATCCGTATAGTTTGAAAATATAATGGTGCACCCAATAAAATGCCTTTATTGCACACCCCGTAAATTGGAGTGATGACCCTATCTTTTTTGCATGTCAAATTTTCCGGACAAGTTCACATCATGCGCCCAATATATGCAGGTATGACAGGGATTAACATTGCTCTGCACAAAGTCTGGTGTCATGATATCATTTTAATATACAGTACTTCCCACAAAACGCAATAAATACTGATAATGATATCACATACCTCCCTATATCCCATCTCAATTTGGCCTTCTCTCCTCAACCTAGAAAGGTAAGGGAAAAAAAAAAGGACAAATCAGGAAAAGAGGAGATAAAATATTTTCAGAAAGATTATCCCTGCATTTACCATTCCAAAGCTGTTAAAAATACTGTGGAATAGAAATAACAGATCAGCTTCACGATGGCAGAGTCATCACGAGTCCGTAACACCAAGGTTAATGATCGATCGCTTCATGGCATCAATGGCCAATCAAGAATAATGTGACATGCGCATTCTGTACTTCCATAATTATTAATACTATCCACTGCATACCTATATTTTGCTAGGCCCTGGTATTGTGAACATAAAAACCATTTAGAAAAAAAGAAGCATGTAAGAAGAGGAACTAGGATATAGCCTTGGAGGAGCAGGATAAGGTGAGAAAAAAGGAGCGACAATATCCAGTTGTGACTTTTGGGTTGTAGAATAGCCTCCTTAATTCTTCACCACATTCCACTTTCCAAGGTATACTGGTACATGAATATCCACTTGGTCTTATTCTAAGATCGTCTGAACCAATCATGACTAAGCCCAACTTGGTCTATAAATTTGGTCCAATTATCATTTGGTCCAACCATCAGTGTAATACCAACATGGTCTTCGTCTACTTTTCATTTTTGCACTCTGTCAAATGAATATGATTCATAAACAGTTCATCTTCTCAGGCATGGATTCACCCGGATTAGACAAAATAGTTTGGAAAGGCGGACTATTGTGCAAAAACAATTGTGTCTAAACCAGTTGGATCTGTGCCTGCGTCTTACCATATGAAATAAAAGTGGTGACAGACTAAGAGGATACAGTATTAGACACAATGGTCTGAGACAAACCAGTAGCAGTAGAAAAACTACAGTAGGTAAAGACTATGGGCCCACTTCATAAAGGCTTGCAATGAGTCCTGTTTATACTTTGTATTACATGTACATGACCAATTCAGCCATTTAGCTGCGACTCATGCTTTTAATAAACGTAAAATTGAGTTAAATTTATACAAATTTCCCATAATAACTACCATGAAAACCTTGATTTGGATGTTGAGCCATGTTACCATTGCAGTTACCATAATGGCAACGTTACCATAATTGTATGAAGTATGAAGTGGGCCCTATGGCTATGAGTAATTAGGCAAAATATAATATTTTCAACCAAGTGGCAAATTCATTACCCTTTTCGAGCACTTACTTCATGAGGTAACAGCAGAATAGGATGTTAAGAGCCAAGATGAATACAGCTACCAGAATAAACGGGTACAGTTGTTCTATACTAAGTTCCATCTCATATTATTACCACCACAGAGAGAAAGTACAGATGTCATTCTTCTTGTTCAGTTTCATCAAGCATGGACCTAAAGAGGCCATCTTCAATACAGATTTCAGAAGGGAAAAGAGAATTAAAACAGGACTTGAAATTCATAATTTTCTTTCCCAGAGGCCGGCAACTTACTTTGAGCAAATTTGTTGTGTGGGTTGTGACTGTGAGCCAGACTCACTGTGTAATCTAGATACTTAATAATGTACCATTTCGGAATCCAACTTGGTGGGTAAAAATATATCAATGAATATCTTGGGTTTTTTTTCTCAAATATATCAACGAAAAAAAAGAAAAGGGAGAGTGAGCATATTTTTTTAAAGAAAAAAAAAACCCACTTCGAAGATTGTTACATAAGAAGAACACAGTAATAATAGTCATAATTTGACGGTTTTGCCAAAATCATGACAAACTGACCGACCAACCATCTCCCCCCTCATGGTAATCCTGGGAATTTCTGAACACTGTTTTTTCTCCATATTTTATTTTTTCTCAGAGATATGACAAAATCGGTATTTTGTTAATTGGATGTCATAACTTTTGCCACAAAATTGTAGTAAATTTTGTCTCTTCTCCTTAGCGCGCACCAAAAATATACGGCTTTCAATGCGCGTAATCCCAATATACAAACAAAAGATGACAAAACTTATGACAGGGTCTAGCAGTCAATAAATTTTGTCATATTTTTTAGTACCTAATATCGCGATACCCTGCTGACTGAATGTCAAGCATATAATGATATTATTTAGATTAGATTGTGGTATTAGTTTCACTCTTCATCCATGACTATATTCAAAAGTATTTTTTCATAACTACAATTAGTTAGACCCTATTTATTAATTTCTCCTTTTTTCTTTGTTTTCCCTTTTTTAAAAAATCTCTCTTCAAAAAATCCTTCACAGCTACGTCTCTCTTTGTAATTAAGCGCATTGATGTACGCGCAGTTGTGTGATGCCAGCTACTGTATTGAGGATACGCCCCACGTGCCACCAGGCCCTCCTATTGGTTAGAAGGGCTCCCACTGGGAACTAACAATGATTTTGATTGGTTTGCCTCCGAAAAGTTGGGCGGGAACTTCGAAAGATATGACAGGCCAATAGACAATATTCACAATACAGAATTGTGACAATCATAGCGGTGTCACATCTCTTAGAGAAACAACAAAATTTATGACAAAAGTTACAAGTGTTCCAGAATACCACCCAGGGTTTTAGGGGACTACTAGTAAATTATTTGTACCAAACTTATATCACACTGCCATTTATTATTGATAGCCCCTCCCCGGACTCCACCTCCCTACCCAGAGCTAGAGAGGAGGGGGGGGGGGGTGTGGGTGGCAGGACCCACGGGAATGGGGGAGGGCTATTCATCAATTATTTAAAAACAGTGTGATAAGCTAAGATGAGTGCAGAGATGAGTTGGGTGAAGTTAGCGTCCATTTTAGTGAGCAAATAATCTAATCCCCTAAAAACACTTGTTCACTGCAACCACCCTGCCTACATATATGGGGAATCTACTTGTTGTAAATCAATGGTATGCAGTCTACAACACATTTTCAAAATTCTTAAAAATATAATTTTTGAAACCAAATTTAAAATAGGCCTACTTCTTTCCATATACATGCGTGACCAAAAAAAAGTGTTTAAAGGTGTTTTTTAAGTTGTGGACGCGGGTCGTGCGTGCACTCGTACTCGTAAAGGGTATCAAAACACCAAAACACAAAAAAGGGTGGTTTTGAAAGACTGGTCAATGGCCAAACGTATTTAGGGTGTGTTTTTGTTTTTCCCAAAGCTTTTTGGGGGTAAGACTTCCTTATGTCCCCTCCACTAATTTAAAAATACTTCTCCAAAACCCGTTCTCTTTTTCTTCTTCTTTTTTCTAACCTACATATATGGGGAATCTACTTGTTGTAAATCAATGGTATGCAGTCTACAACACATTTTCAAAATTCTTAAAAATTTTATTTTTGAAACCAAATTTGAAATACTTCTTTCCATATACATGCGTGACCAAAAAAAAAGTGTTTAAAGGTGTTTTTTCAGTTGTGGACGCGGGTCGTGCGTGCACTCGTACTCGTAAAGGGTATCAAAACACCAATACACCAAAAAAGGGTGGTTTTGAAAGACTGGTCAATGGCCAAATGTATTTAGGGTGTGTTTTTGTTTTTCCCAAAGCTTTTTAGGGGCAAGACTTCCTTATGTCCCCTCCACTAATTTAAAAAATATTTCTCCAAAACCCGTTCTCTTTTTCTTCTTCTTTTTTTCTAACCTTCCGGTTGGAACTTAGATTCGAACCTCTAGCCTCTCACTGCAGAACGAGGCATCTCCAGTCTGTCGCCTTCACTAAGCTAGCAGGAATTGTTGAAAACCATTGGTTTCATAACAGTTATCAACAACCGATATTAAGACTAGTCTTCTCTCCGATGCCACTGGGAATTACACACACTCGAGATTTTGACGGAATAAAGCCCAAGGCAAAAAGCTATATTTTGGTATGTATCCAACTTTTCCTTCCTAGATCTCTTACCCGGTATAGGCCTAGGGCTAGGCCTAGGGCCTAGGCCATATTTTTTTCAATTTTAGTGGAGGGGACATACGGATTACGGCATGGAACTGGAAGTCTTGCCTTTTTTTTGGGGGGGGGGGGGGTCTCATATTCTGGCGACAACTTGTTTAGGGGCAAAAATGTGTAAATGAAGCCCCAGACTTGTTCAGGGGGTAATTTTGCACACAGAGTGAACGAACCTCAACTTCAAGTTCGTCCAGCTTCCCCGGCGACAACTTCAATCAAAGTCTTCAATCTGAATCTAACGTTACGCAACGCAAAAAAAAATTGAAATACCATGGCATTACCAAGTCCATAGGCCTAATAATAATATGGACATAACGGTACCGTGCGTAGACCTACCTTGTTATACCGTATATACCGGTATATGGGCCGTCTCACCTCTAAACTTTGTAAAATGCTAAACAGATTGAAAACTTCACGATGTATTTTGGCTGTAGGCAGCTCAGCAATGATTTGCCGACTCACGATCACCCGGTCACCCCGTATATTTCTCAGCCGTTCTGGCCCGCACACGTACACTCGATGGTCGATTGATCTGAGCCGCCGCGTTGGGACCTATGGTTGGGACTGGTCGGAGTACGTAATCCGGTACCGTAGATGTGATGTAAACAATGTTGATGTAAAGTGCGGACTGCGTGGTGGTGGTGTGCATGTGATTAGCTGTAATGGGCGTAGATCCCCCACCAGGCATCCAACCCCATTTTGTGTAAGAATGATGAATCCATAAAATAGAATTCTGTTACTTGGGATAAAACTCTAAAATGCTTGCTGGAAAGTTCTAAATATTACAACCTGGCGCGGTAAATCTTGTAAATCAGAAACAAAAAAACATTTTAGTTGGAATTATATACAGGAAACCTCAATCTAACATTAAGGAATTTACTGAAGAAATTGATAAATGTTTGGATAAAATGAATCGTGAGAACAAAATAAATTATATCATGGGTGATTTTAATGTGAATATTATGAAAAATTCTAATAATTTAGTTAATAATTTCTTGAGTGTTATGCATGCTAGTTATATGATTCCTCTTATCGACAAACCTACAAGAATTACGCCTACATCTTTCTCATTGATAGATAATATTTTTACGAACCATTTTGATATAAACATTTCTTCTGGCTTAATATATAGTGATATTTCTGATCATTTCCCAGTATTTCAAATCTCCAAACAAAAAATTGTATTCAAGTTGAACCTTTATGCCACAGCCGGATTATTAATGATGTGGCTATCGAGTCTTTTAAGAAATCATTATGTAGTGTCAACTGGGCTGAGGTGATTGATTGTTCCCATACTGATGAAGCTTACAATAGATTTTCAGATTTGTTTTTATCATTGTATAATGAAGCTTTTATAATGAAAAAGAATAAACCAAGGAAAAGAAAAATTAAAAAACCTTGGATTAATTGTAGTATTTTGCATCAAATTGACAAGAGAAATAGACTTTATAAGCAATATGTTAAGAATCGTAATAACTTTAACAAAAGAAAATATAATAAAGTACGAAATAGAGTTAACAGCATTTTGAATTCAGCAAAAAAGAATTATCATAGATTTAAATTCAAAATTGCTCAAGGAAACATAAAAAAGACATGGGAAGTAATAAATGATGTCCTTGGCAAGTCTAAGAAAAGACTTCCTTCATATATTTCATTCAATGGTCAAGAAATTCATGATCCCAAAACTATTTCTAACTACTTTAACAATTTTTTTGTGAATATTGGACAGGAAATAAGTAGGTCATTACCCAATACGGATAATGACTTTGCCAAATTCTTGCCGATACCCTGCTCAAAATCTCTTTATTTCAAGCTGGTTACTGAGAGTGAAATTTTAGATATTGTAAAAAAGTTAAAGGCTACAAATAGTTGTGGAATAGATGATATGAATCCTAGAGTATTAAAAAATGTTATTCATGTAATTTCAAAACCACAAAGTCATATTTTTAACTCCTCTTTGATATCTGGTGTTTTTCCACAGAAATTAAAAATAGCTAAAGTAGTGCCCATACATAAGAAAAATGATATTCATAATATAACAAATTACCGACCAATATCAATTCTCCCTTTCTTCTCAAAAATCTTGGAAAAAATTGTCTATAACAGGACATATGATTTTATGTCCTCTCAGTCACTATTTACTCATTGTCAATATGGTTTCTTGAAGCACCTGTCTCCTGAAATGGCATTAATTGATTTATATGATTTTGTTACCCGTTCTTTTAGTAAAAAAGAGCATATACTATTGGAGTGTTCTTGGATTTAACAAAGGCCTTTGACTCTATTGATTTTTCAATTTTATTACACAAGCTTAAGTTTTATGGAATCAGAGGATTATCTTTATCTTGGTTTGAGAATTATCTTTATGGTAGAAGTCAACACGTTCTGTATCAAAACACATTATCTGATTCACTAAACGTAACATGTGGCGTGCCGCAGGGCTCAATCCTCGGCCCCCTGTTGTTTTTACTATGTATTAACGATCTTCCTAATTGCTCTGATGAGTTGAAATTTATTTTGTTTGCCGATGATACCAACATTCTTTACTCAACAAAAAATTACTTATCTATAAACAACAATTTAAATGACAAATTAATCAATGTTTCATACTGGTTTAATTGTAACAGATTATCACTGAATGCTGAAAAGTCTAAATTAATCTACTTTCATAGTAAAAAATCTCAATTTCATACAAATATTTCTGAACAACTAAAGATATCAATGAACGACAAGATTATTCAGAGAGTCGACTCTGTTAAATTATTAGGTATTTTTATAAATGGAAACATGTCATGGACTGATCACATTATGTATATTGCAAACAAAGTGTCAAAGGGTGTTGGTATCGTTGGTAAGCTGCGAACAGTATTACCTAAAAATATACTGAGATTGCTTTACAATACATTTATTTTACCATTTTTGACTTACTGTAATGCTGTTTGGGCAAACACTTACAAATCTAAGTTGAAGTCCCTTTTCTTATTACAAAAGAAAGCTGTTAGAATATGTTCTTTGAATTCATATTATGCCCATAGTAGGCCTCTGTTCAGATCACTCAAAATTCTTGACATTTATCAGTTGAATAGATATTGCATCTTGATTTTATGTTTCAAACATAAAATTGGGTTTTTACCTTGTTTACTTAATAATATGCTTTCATTAAATATGTCAGTACATAACTATAATACAAGGAATAAAAATAAATATAATTTATGGGCAGTCGAAAAATCCTATCTTTTATTTTCATTCAGTCATAAAGCACCAACAGTTTGGAACGACCTGCCAAGTAATATAGCATCAATAAATAATTATAATGCATTTAAAATAAGTATGAAGCAGCATTTAATCAATCTTCAACTTGTGTAGATTTATTTTCCACCTTTTACCTTTGTGTAGGGTTTTTTTTTTTTTTTTTTTTTTGTTTTTGTTTGTTTGTTCCCCTTTATTGTTTGATCTTGTGTTTTATTGTGGGCAAATAAGTTTCTTATATCTTATTTTGTTAATTATATTTTGTCTAATTCCTTTAAGGGAGGTTATCTTGACAAACTCTATTTTGGGTTTTTTATAATTTCCCTATTTCCTCTGTTGTTTAAAATGTTAACTTATTGTATACATATATATTTTATGTGGAAGACTTTTGTAATACATGTACATGAATATGGTTTACATTTGCTCAATTATGTATTTTATGAATTTTGATATTGTGATTTTTAATTGGAAATAAATGAAATTGAACTGAACTGAACTGATTCGGCCCGGGGGGGGGGGGAGGTGTGATGAGATGCAAGGTGCGAGCAACACTTTGTAGAAGGGGGTGGCGTATCCCCGATAAAAAAATGCATTTTTTTTTTTGTGTTTTCGTTTTTTTTTGTTTTTGTAGAAACAAGATGCCCCTCATTATTATTTTTTCATTGTTGCCGTTTTTTTTTGGCTTGACAGATAGGCCTATAACCATTTTCACTATTGCCTTATTTTTTTTTTCCTTTTTAGCTTGTCAAATTTTTCGGACAAATAGCAACACCTTCAATTTAAAAAAAAAAATCCTGGATCCGCACATGTAAAACTTACTTTTTATGCCATCATCAGCTTTCATATAGACATAATAAGATGCCTCGAACTGTTTCACCAAAATCGGTTGCAAAAACTTAAAAATATTATGATTTGGTAAGGCCTGTCAGGGGCGTAACGGACGGGGGGGGGGGGGTCAGGGGAGGGGCAGTCTTTCCCCCTCCCTGACAGAGTTCACCGGGATAATTGAAAAAAAAAGAAAAAAACGTAGAAAGGGAAAGAGAAAAAAAAGGAGAAAATGGAAAGAAAGAACGTCAACAGAAGAAAGGCAAAGCGGAGGGAGATAGCCTGAAAAATGGAAGGATCCAGGTAGGGGCACCGATCTGGCCCATGCCCCCCTTGAGAGGAATAACAAAATATTTGTATGGGGAATATGATAAGAAATAAGGTCCCTTTTTTGCTTGTCAGAATAATTTTCTCTGGAACGTAATGACCTTCATTTTGTAGTAAAACCTTAGTTTTTCTTGTAAAATTGTCCTAAATCATAATTAATTGGGAGTGAAGACCTTTTTCTGGGGGGGGGGCTTGTTATTTTTTTTCTGTCCAAAAAATGCCCCCTTTTGGAAAATCCTATATTCTCCCCTGGAACACATCGTACCGAAATGCTAATGAGTGTGAAAGGAGAAATACATGAAGAGTTGGCAAAATGGAACGGGAATTAAAGACGGAAAACGAAAAGAAAATAGTCAAAAGTAACGGGAAATGAGGTAGAATTAAATAAATTAAAATGATAGGGGAATTAAAAGGTTAATTAAAAATTAAGAGAAAAGAAAAGAAAGAAAGAGAAGAATTAAAGAACACGAATAGGGATAAAAATAAAGATCGGGAAGAAAGAATGGGGTGGTGTGTGTGTATATATGAATTCAATAATAGCTTGATAAATTTCATGCAATAATGGAAGCAATGCCGAGGACAAAAAATTACTTCGAGAGGTACTGGAGATACCGTCCAAGCATTGCTTAGGCTACCTAGCCAAGGGCCGGCTAGACAACCGCTTTAAGCAGTACATATAAGTATTCATTTATATAAGGCCCAAATATTTCTGGCTCGCTTTGCTCGCTCGTAACGTTGTACCCCCTCAAAATAAACCCGTGATTTGATCGAAAATAGCGGCCATCATTAATGTTCATTATGGCTGAATCTTGAAAGATTCGGGGGGCTACGCCCCCGAGCCCTAACCCAAACCATGTGCCACTGGTGTACAAATGAAAATGTTTGGGTGCATGACCACCAAAAGTTCTATACGACCAAGCACACACACAAAAAAAGAGAAAAGAAAGAAAAGGACAGGGAAAGTGTAAAATATAATATGTTCTTTTCTGAATATCTTGTCAAAATCTTTCACCAAGCAAGATTGTATTGAAAAGGTGATTTTTTTTCCTCGCTCGCTTCGCTCCCTCGCGACTTTTATTAAGAAACTTTTGCCACGCGCACTATGCATTGCCCCAGCATTCTTTTTACTCATCACGCTACTCCGCATACAACTTTTCTTTCAGCTTGAATCCCCTACTGCCCAGATCTTTTGCTAAATCAAGTGAAGATCTAGCAACAACATGACCGACAGTTGTAAGAAAAAAAAAGTGGAAAAAGTGCCATCCAAATGAAATACAGAAACTTGTCAGACTTGAAATGGGGCACGTATTCAAATTTTATTAGCTAAGAGGGAGTTTGATATTATATGGCCAGTATAAGGATAACTTAGTTCAAAAGAAAAAATAGGGCACAGATGAGACACTAAACGAAAAAGGGTTTTTGCAATTTAAAATCACTTTTCATCAATAAAAAAGGTACATTTGAGGTTTTGTTGAAATTGTCCCCCTTCTGCCAGCTAACTTGTTTTTGTTTTCCCCTATATACGACTTCTGTGGGGGTCTCTTTTTTCTTTTTTTCTTTCGTCTCTTTTTTCTTTCATTTATATATATAAATGTACACTCCACTAGAATTGTCTTTCATTATTATCATCTTTAAATTATTTGTTATTTATTTATTTACTTTTGCTCCATAATTGTTACCACTCTTTCTATACTTGGTTTAGATGTGCATGTCGCCCTCTTTTGTCAGCAGGTAAAGGGAGCGATGGGGGTAAATAATTCAGAATCTCTGTAAGGATCAATGGTGTGCACTTCAGAATTATTGATCCTGCTTCATTTCTTACCCATACCTAACAAATATTAACTTCGCTTTATGGCTCATTATGGCTCAATGATTATTTTGTAAGTGTTATCAAGCACGCGCATTACTCGTGTGAAAGGAATCTTCTTACAAACTAAATACAAAAACCTTGATAATTAAAGAAATAGAAACACTACTGACTTCCGTCCTGTTCTTCCACGTAGCTTTGTTTAAAATATGTATTGAATCAATGACCAAGCACTTGGAATTCTCTTTCATCTTCACTCAAATTACAATCATTCAAATTTTTAAAAAGAAAGTTAAAAGGAATACACCCCTTTTCTAATTATATTTTGATATGTTTCAGAATATTTTGCATATCCCTAATTGTTAATCCTTTGGTGTACATTTTGACCTATCATTACTAAATCCAGACAACATGAAAATTGGTAAAGTAATACCCTTTTTAAAAAAAGAGCTATAGCGATAAGCTGAATGTCAATAACTACAGACCTATTTCTTTATTGTCATCCATACCGAAAATTTTTAGAAAAGGTTGTTTTCAGTAGAACTATTAACTTTTTGAAAGCACTGCACTGTTTTCTCAGATTTTCAGTTTGGTTTTAGAAAAAAAAAACATTATACAGAACATGCCTTACTAAATTTTACTGAAAAAGTTGCGCCTGCTCTTGACAACTCTTCGCATTATGGTTGGCCATCTTCCCAGACTTCTCCAGGCCTTCGACACAATCAATCAGACTACTACTACTATTACGTAAACTCGTTTATTATTGGGTGCATGGGAATTAGGCCTAGGAGTGGTTCAGGAGCTACTTATCCAATGGACGACAGTATGTGATATTGAACGACCATACATCCAATATGCGAAATATAAAATGTGGAGTCCCGCAGTGTAGCCTGTTAGGCCCTTTATTATTTATCATTTATATTAATTATTTTTTGCAAATCATCCGATATTCTTTCGTTCATATTTTTTGCCGACGAATCTAATCTTTTCTATTCTCATAAAAACTCATAACACTTTAGTAAGTACAGTAAATTCTGAGCTATATATGAAAGAATTATAGTGGAGAATAATAAACTATACCACTAAATCTCCATAAAACCCAAATACATGCTATTTAATAACTCTGTATAGACACACTATCTGCGAACATTGTGTCTGATGATACCTCTTTAGAAGATGTTTCGTTTATAAGATTCCTCGGTGTAACAGTCGACACCAAACTTTGTGGAAATGTCATATCGAAAATATTTGTAAAATCATCTCACGAAACATTGTAAATAACTATATAAATAAACTGAAATTTCATTTTCCACAACGAGCCCTATTGATACTTTATTATTTTTTAATTTTACCATGACTTGTACGAATAACGGTATTCATGTTTGGGGCAATATACCCAACAAGTTTTATTAAACAGACTTCTTCTATTGCAAAAGAAGTCTCTCCGCATTATTAGCAATTCTTCATTTCTTTTACACACAAATCTATTGTTTGCTGACAACAGGCTGCATGCTAAAAACAAACGATCTTTATTTGTTTTACTTCGGGCAATTTATGTATAAATACAACAACACCAACTCGCTTCCACATGCATTTGATTCGATGTTCCCTTAGAATCGTTCATTTCGTCATTACCCTACAATCCAACGAGTTTCATCTACCGTTTTCCAGAACATCGTTAGCTACCCCCCCCCCCTCCCATTTGATGGCCCGAGATTCTGGAACTCCCTGAGTGAAGAGCTCAGTTCTTTTAAAAATAATCTTAAAAATCGTTTTCTTAAATCATACAGGTCATAATGTCATCAATTCGAATAATCATAACTTACTTCATTAAATTCACCATTTCATGCCTATTCAATCATTTTCTTTTTTCAGCGTTGAAGTCATGTTCTTATATATAATCTTTATTTATTTCTTTTCCTTTTTGTTTTCATATCCTTCGTGTTTGTTTCCCTTTTCTTTTGTTCTTGTTTTTTGTTATTGTCATTGTGCTGTTCTATGTTCTGTTACCTCTGTGTCCGTCTCCATTGGCAATTCTACAACAATTTTTAAGAGGGTCCACACACTAAAAGCATTTGATTTTTAATAGATCCCTCCATTTTCTCAGATCTTTATAATGTGAATGATAATTTGCTTTCACATAATAATTTGTTTTACTTATGGAAAAATATCACACATTGTACCTATCTCAATTCATATATTGTTTGTAAAAGTTTCATCTACGACCATTTCTTTTGTTCTGTTGAAAATGAAATAAAGCAAATTTGAATTTGAATTTGTATAATTATTCAAAAGCTTTGGGAGTACTGCCCCTCGACCACTGTCGTGGGCCCTTGAGCGAGCCTTTAGAAAAGTAGCCCCTAGGTTTGCTCGCTTCGTTCTCTTGGCTCACTACTCCTGTCGGTTAATGGCAAAGCTACAGATGACCTATAGAAAATGTGGAACTTGAACTAAACAGAATGAGACCCCATGAAATAGTGCATTAATTGCCAAATTAGTGTGTAGGTGATAAACATAATTATGTTGTCCCCTTATACGGTATATCATGCTTACTTATCTACTCACTTAACCTACTTCCTTTTTGTATGAGCTACAAGTCAATCAGAAAAAAGAAGAATCTCAGATGACGCGTAGCACACGGGAATATCCCATTATTACGTATAGGCCTATAAAAGTCATCGCATCATTTTTCTTGATTTTCTTCGCTTCTTTTCTTTTCAAGATAACAAATTCATACATGCATTTAGAATTGAAGTTCACTTTGTTAGAGGAGGCAACACGTCTACGTTATTATGTCGTTATCGCATAGAACCTCGTATGCTCTGCAATTAGGGTTTACACGACTGAAACATGCAGGAAAAAGGCGGAAAAATATGAGACATATCTGGAACAAGCTCGTCATTTTCTAGAAGTGTTGAATGTATGTCATTTTAAATATAGGTTATTGTATGTGATGTCTTCAAAGCAAGGCTAAAAGAAGAATAATTGAATTCATAATACCAGCGTGTCTATCACGTAATTGCGTTAACCTAATGTATCTCCAATTTTATTTTTAGTATAGGCGACAGGTACAAAAAGAGTTTTTCTTATACCACAAACGACTTTTGTCTATATTACAATAATTAGATGCCGTTTCGAATTATCGAGTTGATTCAATGTGAATAATTGCAAACGACCTGGGCCTCGATCGACGGTCCGAAAATACATGTAGGTCTAATTTTTAGGAAAAAAACATAATAAAAGGAGACATCTAAAAGTATTATAATCATAAGATTAACTTATGAAATAGTAAATAGAGGAGTTATAGAATGGTAGGGTGATAAGGTGGGACGAAGGAAAAATTGTGGTTTCAAGCTCTCGAATAAAATGATGGTAAACGATGGAGACATTTTTCATGGTGAAAATTGTACACAAAGGGGCAGTGTTTCTTAAGAATTATAATTGAACACATATTCAAATAATTCCTTTACTTAACATACTAATCTGCTATCAGTTTTCTGAGAGTGTTTTCGTAGATTATCAGGGAATGCATATTTTCCATATTTAGCTTGAGAGAAAGACATCGTCTTTATAATTTTATTTGTGTCTCTAAAGAAAAAAAATGGCCTAAGTTGGAAGGATATTTGATGTAAATTGAGCAATTATTTAGGGGCGGTGAATTTTGATGGGGGGGGGGGGGGGTAGACAACTTAATTAAAATAGGTAATGGTTACAGTCATGATCCAGACATTATATTTTCTTAAACTCTTCTTCCCTTTGTTCTTCATTTTCTTATTCTTTTTGTCACCCTCTTCTCTCTTTTATCTTCGTTGTCTTAATCTCCCTAAAAAAACATTAAAAAAAAAATAGAATTCGACCCAACATTTTGTTTGATGGAGGAACACAATAAATATTGTCAAAGATAATAACCAAGTGATACGTGGGGAAGGGCGAGTTTATCTATAGACATCGCTCTCAAAGAGGGGAAACTCTGAAAAGAAATGAAATAAAGCATATAAGGCTACCTTCATCCACTCTGACTTCTTTTATCACTCTTTTGTATAATAGGAGAGTTAGATACTGTGGAAAGAAATTTCCTTTTTCCGCGCTTATTGGCTACTGGAAATAGGGATGTGTTCCTCATGTTCCACCCCCGCGCAAAGTGAACGTGAGAAAACCGTGGCGTGTCATCAAAATACATCTTTAGAGATATACTTGGCGATGCGCTACAGCCGGGGGGGGGGGGAGGGGGTGGTCAGCGGGGGAGGTAGACGAGCCCTAGTGAAAAAAAGGAGGAGAAAGATTATTTCAAGGGAGAAAATGAATAAATGACTACCCAAATGACGTTATCACAATCGTTGCGTCATCTCGTACATTCCGAAACACCCTGCTCCGTCATGGGGAGACGTCTTCTAGACCCATACACTGCTGAAGAAATGTTATACAATCTTAAAATGTTTGGCAACATACTGTCTGAACAACAATTGATTAAAAAAAAAATGTATCCAACTTTGGGTAGTTTTCACCCAAAGCACACATTATTGGTTTAAAACTACCCAGAATTGGATAAAGTTTTAACCAATTTTGTTGGACAGTACGTTGCCCAACATTCTAAAAATATTGGGTAAAAGTGCTCCATGAGGGTAATTATCTGATTATTGTGTCCAACCAACATTGGGCATTTCTTTGGGGCATTTTAATTTATCTAGTGTGATGAAACTTTTGCCATTTCTAAAGTAATTGCTGCTTATTTTTTAACCTTACTGGACAATTATGCTTCCCGCATTGGGTAAAATACTGCCCCAACTTGGTTGAACTCATAATTACCCTCATGGTGGTAAAACTTTTACCCAATATTTTGTTTACAGTGGAATATACTCATACTGTATAGCCATAGCGGGGGAGGAGTTGGCGACGAAAAAATTACTTTCCGTAGCTGTTCAATAATACTCTTTAATCCTTTGACGGATTTTCATTAATTAAGGATAATTATTAAATTAGAAAAAATAACTATTAATTGATTTTCCCATCGCTTGTTTTCTTCCTTCTAAGTATTGGAATATAGAGGATTATGACCCGTAATTCTGTAATTCCTCCACTGAGTCAGAAAAAATAACGAGATTTGCTCTTAGTAATTATGCTATTTCGTAGTTCGAATAAGATTATACCAACCAGCGCACGGTTGAATCGTAAATAAGATCATCTGAACAATTAATAATGATGAAAAATTGTCCTTTCTGTAGAAAAAAAAAGACGTTATCAATTTTTGTTTTTCGTTTATAGATTAAGATAGAACCATCAGGCAAAATAGCATTTACATGTCACCTTGAAAATGATGCCTCTCTTGCTCCTATTACCCCATGGCGAGAAACTGAGCGACACACCACCTTGGAAGGTTCCGGCCCGGGTATCCGGCATCTCAAACGGTACGAGCTTGATCCCAAGCAGGCCTAATACTGCAAATAACCGGAGGGTCAGTCATGAATTAAACGCAGTTTCAAGTGGCGTCTTAAGTAGGTTTTTCAGTGATATAATTTGAGGCACATGCATAAGAAGGTTAATGAGGCTGAGTGAGGGATAGGTTGAATCAAACCTAGACGAGTAACAGAACCTGATTCGTTTCATGTTTTAAAGTCTCGTAAGCACCTGTAATTCCAAATATCAGTACACCTCTAACCTGTAATTTCAGAACAAGAACATGCTGAATATCGGTAAAAGGAGTAAAAACTTATAAAGGCAGTACATGGTATATGGGGGTCTTTTGTAATAGTTGCGATCTAGCCGAAAATGAAATTTTGGAAATAGAAATTGTGTGGCCGATGTTAACATAATATTCAGAAAAAAATTATTCTATGTTGTACCCTTTAAAGGACAAGTCCACCCCAACAAAAAGTTGATTTGAATAAAAAGAGAAAAATCCAACAAGCATAACACTTAAAATTTTATAAAAATCGGATGTAAAATAAGAAAGTTATGGCATTTTAAATTTTTGCTCCATTTCACAAAACAGTTTTATACACATCGTGGTCGGTATGCAAATGAGCAGACTGTTGACGTCACTCACTCACTTTTTCTTTTGTATTCTAATATATGAACTATGAAAATTCTGTTTTTCTCCTCATTGTCATGTAAAACAAAATTGTATTCCTCCCTGAACATAATTATGGAATTACCATTATTTTATCAGTTTATGGTTAAGTCAAGTTGGTCCTCATTGTTAAATCTGTAAAAATTGAAATATTGTATAATTCAAGCAATAAAAATCTAAGGATATAGTGAGTGAGGGACATCATCGAATCTCTCATCTGCATATCACTGAGTTGAGTTATACATAAATTATAACTGTTTTGTGAGAAATAAGTGAAACTTACAAATGTCATACTTTTCTTAATTTACATTCGATCTTGATAAAATTTTCAGTGTTAAGCTTGTTTGATTTTTCTATATTGAATCAAATCAACAATTTTCTGGGGGTGGACAAGATCTTTAACTTTTCATTTCGTTTCTTTTTCTTCATCAATTTGTCTCCCCTCTTTTTATCTCCTTCCCTCCCTCCACTTCACTCTACCATGTCTATCCTTCACTGTGTTCATCTGCATCCCTCGGCTGTTGCTTTCAGACACAATTCTGATAAATGCTATGTCTAGTTACATGCAAATGAGGCTCACTATGTCATTAAGAGAGTATATTCTAGGTTATCCTGAAAACTGCCTTGAATCTTGCTCATCAAAACTCACATGAACTAACGATTAGCCTAGATTCGATAATATGAACCGTGTATTTATTTTCAATGCAGTCAACTGTCAAATACAGCCATCTGGTATAGTATACAAAATGGTGAATAGGGCTTTTAGAACCTATATCAAATGAAAATATTTCTTACAAATTGTATATGTACAAAAGTAGCATCATGGAATGACAGAAATGAGAAATCCTCTTCCAACAGTATATGTTATTCACAATTCATCTGTTGAAAAGATGCTGCACATTAAAATGAAGGTTGGATCAAGGACAAGACAAGGACAGAAAAATAAATTGTGTAATTGTCATGTTAACCATGCATGAGTTGTAGGATGTTGCCTGCCAAAGATAATGGAATAAACTACATCGGGAGAAAGTGATGGCAGATAGATAGAAAGATAGAGAGAGAGAGAGAGAAAGAGAGGGGGGGGGGGGGGAGAGGGGGGCGCAATCACACCTACACACTCACACACCCACTGGGCCCATATATACTTTAAAATCTACATGATGTTTTATAGAGATACATTGGGAAATGGGGAAAGTATGGGTGCATGTGGACGAGAATGGAGCAAACATGACGGAGAAAACAGATTTGAAAGAGAGAGAAAAGGGAGATACGGAGGGATGGGATTTTAAAAAGACCCATCTTCACACACAGCACACGCGCACACGTTATCACCCACGGCCATCTACCCACGCACACCTCTCTCATCCACCCATAGAGTTATATAAAGTATTTAACTCTATGCATCCACCCCACACACAGACGCGAGCTGCTGAAAGGACCTCAATCACCTGTATCCGCTTTGTCGTCTTCCGCGCAGTGGCGTCCAACTTCCGATCCATATCACGTGACAAGCTGGTATCAGCGAATCAGAGCACAGATTCTTCATGAATCATCTGTAGAAATTCGGTAGCCTGTCGGTTTATAGACAATGCATATACACTTCGAAAACAATCATCGCTTATCATTATCATACACATTAAACACTTTGATTGATTCGTAACTCCGTGAATGTTTGTATACTATATAGCCTAATTGTTCAAGTTGTGCCGTAGAAAAATAACTTATCATTTCCGGTAATTGTGAGGTTCAGTTCAGAATGTTCAAATTTTGAAAGGAAATTTATTATCTATACAGAATGATTAAAAAAGTATTTTGCCAAAGCTCAGTGCCATTCATTTGTTGTTTCTAACGAATCATTATCAACCTTGCATAGGCCTATATATTCGTTCAAAAATATCATGAGTTTATTAGTATCACCCAGGAGATCTAATGTGCCTATTTAACAAACAAAGATATTTCAATTTCTGTCGAAATATCTTCAATGGAAAGTAAAACGTTGCCCTGCCCCTGTTTGCATCCTCATCATACATAATGTCGAATTGTTCACATGTTTAATGTCATTAAAACGAGAAGCTATAGCTGTAATACTGAGCTTGCATTCAAACATTTAATCTTAATTTCTTCATGATATTGCGTCCTACTACTTCAAACTGCTTTCCAGCGTTGCAAGAAACTTAAGATTGCATCTGCTTTTCTCACAATTATTGGATTTCTAAATGCGACAGTTTCACATCAGATTTCATTGGGGAGATTGCTCAGCGCTAAGCATTTAGGCTTTTTGAAGTACTTTTGCAATCTTAATATATCTGGTAGCTGTAGATCTGCATGAGATTAAGATGGTATTATTATTAAACGCTTTAATAACATCTTAATCTCATGCAGATCTACAGCTACCAGATATATTAAGTCTGCAAATGTCTCTAAAGTACTTATACTGCCGATCCTTTGAAAAGAAAAACGAAAACAAAAACAAAAAACAGCCCCCAAAAAACAACAACAACCAATGTTAATCAAAATGGACTTATTATGTTCCCAAAAGCCTCTTTGAGACCCTTTACTGTTGAATCGACCAAGATTCCACCAAGATATAAAAAGTATGAAGCATGAAATATGAAACAGTTAAGAAAGTGGCTAAGAATAAAAAAAAGTCTAATTCTTCAGTTTTCAATTAAGTACATTGGGTTTAATCGGAATGCCGACATCAATTAACTTCTACAACAATTTCCACATTCTCGCTGGTTTTCCACGAAGTTACTGGATATTCAACTAACCAGCTGTAGGTCTATACCTATAGCTGTATCAAAAAGAAGATCATGGAATCCTCACGGGCCTGGTCGCGGTGGAAGATTTAAGATATTTTCGTGCATTTAACACGTGGGCAACATTATATCTTCGTTCATGAGAATCGGTGACGTCCTGCTCTCTCTCAGGAATGGTATCAATCCCTCGAGGTTCTATCGCATTGCTAACATCTCCCCTCTCACCATGATCACTGCGGAAATTAAAGTCGGAACATTTTCGCCAAAGGGATTCATGTTTGAAGCACTGTGTGGATACCATGCCATAACGGTGCTCGGACTTAATTTGTCTTGCATTATACCCCCTTCTTGTTCCCCTTACTCGATCTTACCCTCCAATCTTCGCATGGTTCTCGGTCGATATTATCATAAGAACCCATAACAAATCTAATTCTCGAGCTAAGGACGATTGATCCCGCTTTTCATCATGAAATCCCAATAAGTTCGATTTCTTTTTCGTCTGCCAAAGTGTTTTCCGAGGAAAAGATAAAAAATGACCTTGGAATTACGGAATACATTGAGCCAAGCCCCCTGGAAAAATCACATATTCCCCGTTAACATGCTAAAGATCTTCCCTGGTTATTGTTAAACTTTAAAAGGAGGTTCCCTAATGCTGATTGCAAACAAGGTTTTGTTTACTGGATAGTCAGTGTTCAAAGCTATGCCGACAAGTGCTTTTCATCTTAATTATCATTATAATCACATCCAACCGAAGAAGCCTAAAATGGCAATGGTCTGCTGTCTACTTGCTTCATAAAAATGACCAATGTCTTGATTAATGCATATTATGACGAGTCAAATCAAATAAAAACCCTGGTACGTTTATCCAATTGATGTCAATCGTCATGACCTTGGTCAGTCTTTACCAATATCATGGTCTGACACACATTCATCAAAGTATTGGTTACTTTGACCAATAATGGAGTGGAAGCTATCAAGGTACTGTCTTGTGTATATGTTTGTATATGGTCTTATTTAACTACACACCCTAAAGGCCTGGCCCCTCTGGCCGACGGACACAAAACCTTGAACATTGAAGAGTAATCCCTTTCAGCAGCTTCAAAGCTATCCCGGAATGAAAACATTCTGTGTATCAGCACGAGGTGCCATGGTGAAGTAATTTGAAATTTCACTTATATACATTAAAATGTATTCATAAAGGATACAGCGGACGAGCAAAATATCGGGGGTGGCTCCATCTGTTTTCATCCGTTCCAGGAATGGACAAAATTAGCGAACAATATTTGCGAAAACATAACGCAAAAAAAAAAAAAAAAAAAAAAAACGGACGTGGGTATAGTATGGAGCGCGGACATGGCCGTACGCAGCAGAGGGGGGGGGGGGGGGGTTTGCAGGGGTAAAAATTTAGAAAATCAACATTTTTTACTGGAAATTTTCACAAAAGTCACCAAAAGTATGCGCCAACTTTAACTTGACAAAATGCAAAAACGCTCCAATGACAAACTCGGTCCCCCCTCAGCGAAAAATGTCTGCGTACGGCGATGAGCGCGGATGTTAAACGGATGTTCATCGGAAACCTAAACGAAAGATGAAAACGGATGGAAGTGGATGACAGCTCCGAAGGGGTTACCGGGGGTTTTGAATACTTTATTTACGAGATGCATAATGCTCACATCCTTTCTATTTTCCGTACAGACGTTCCATGCACCTTATTTTTCCTCCCTCTTTCCGTTGTTCAGCTGCAGTGGATGTGATTTGCGAGGATGCCCAGAGGATGCAGAGAGGATACAGCGGACGTTTAACGGACGGTAACGGACATGGAAGGTTTGTTGCTCGTATACGTTGCGGATTATATTACGGCACACGGCGGAAAGTTCTTCTGTTCTAAAAGTTTTGTGCAGCTCAAAACTTTTTGAGCGGATGAAATCACAGTGGACGGATGCTCGATGGATAGAGCGTATGAAGCGCGTATGCAATGAGTACACAACGGATGAAGCGTTTTCCAACGGATGGCACGATTTTTTTCCCGTTTTACATCCGCTTTGCATCCGTAAGTGCAGTGGGACCGAGCCTTAATGTATTCAACTATTCGATTGCTGACTGTAATCCCTATATCTAAAGGCTTTGTCCCACTGCACTTACGGATGCAGAGAGGATGTAAAACGGAATAGAATCTTGCCATCCATTGGAAAATGTTATGTATCCGTTGTGTACTCTTTGCATACGTGTTTCAAACAGTCTCATACATTCTATATCAATCGAGCATCCGTCCACTGTGATTTCAGTGTTCGCCCATTAAATTTGTCCATTGTCTGGAGCGGATGGAAATGGACGGAGCCACCCCGAAATTTTGCTTGTCCGCTGTATCCGTGAGTACGTTTTGAGTCCGTCGGCCAGTGGGGCCAGGCCTTTAAGAAATGACGAACATCGTGGAACTTTTCAAATCTATTAAGCCAGTTCGTAGTTCCACTCTGCGCACGATCAGATGATTCTGCGCGTGATCAGAGGAAGGTCATTGGTGGTTTAAAATTTAATGAGATAAGCACCAACTTTGATGTCTTGATTATTCATATATTCTTTTGAATTTTGAATCAGTTTGCCTTTGTACATTGTTCAACATGCTATAATGTGCATTCAAAGTAGAAATGCAACAAATACCTTTATAGAGTGTCCACTGATGTGCTATTCAATTTCTTGATCCTGCTATGTAAGGCATGCTTACGTAATATCTTGATTTGAAATCTGCCTATCATAATGAAAGAAATGAAAGGTAATTTTTGACCAAAATTGTCCATGAAGTCCATGGTCTATTCAAATCAATCTGAAGAATACGGATTATCTTCATTCCTGAGACCTTACCGATGCAAGAAGGTACTAGTATCCCTAAGATTGAACATTACGCCACCGATCATCCGCCTGTTCTCATGATATATAAGGGTTTGTTTTGGCGAGATGGGCCAGCTTTGGCGTTGTTTTAGTATAAATTCCCCAAGGCGGAAGCTTTGCGTGCATTGAATTACCAGGTACTATGAATCACGAATATCATGTATAAGGGAAGGAGAAACATATTTTAATCTTAGGCAAGCAACCCGTACATTAGACGTAGGAAGCCCCCAAAAGGAAACTAATTTAGGCTTTCTTGTGTAATTCTTAATCTTTTAAGAGTACGCCTATATAGTTGGAGTCATGACATGCAAAATAAAACCGTTGTTATAATAAGAACGGGTTTCATCAGCGCTATATCAGGAATTGCACATTCTCTTCTGTAATTTGTTTTTGCTTTCATCGCTCACACGCGTACCTTTTAACCAGCGTATAAACATATGGCAAGGGGAGGGGGGGTCCCTTATTTTTAAATTGTAGTACTTTCAAATAACAATTATAAGCGAAAAATCCCCCCCCCCCCCCCAGCAAAGCTGCATGGCCCCGTTGATTCTGGCATTTTACTGGATAAAACTAGGATTATTTATTTGTGTGTGTGTGTTAAACCAAGGATGGTCAATGAAATAGTGAGTTATTATTTTTACTGGAGTGCTTTTTAAGGATTGAAGATTTCTATGCAACGGGCCAGGGGATCTGTCAATTTTTGCTTTAAGAATTAATTAATGATTTAGTCAACGTTAAACTATTATTTGTACTTAAGTAAATTTTCAATTTTACCGGCGGTATCTTTGCAATCGATGGAGATTTGCATGTAGCACTGCAGCACATCCGTCAATTTTGATTCAGGAATTAATTATTTTTGCTCAATGTTGTAATATTATTGTACTTGAGTAATTTTTCAATTTTACCGGAGTTCTTTGGCAATCGATGGAGATTTGTATGCAACAGGGCAGGGGATCTGTCAATTTTGGTATAATAATGAATTTAAAATCACTTCTTGGCTTTATACGACCGCCAATGACTCTGAATAGAGTGATTCATTCATATCTTTTTAAGTATTCATATGTATATTTAATTTTTATCATTCTCAGTTGCAATTGTTTACACTGTTTACACACTAAGAAATTCGGTTTCAATTTTACACCCCTAGGGGTGCACATGCTTGTCCCTATACGAGTACCTATAGCGGTGCACACGTGCACCCCGAATAGGTGTGTACAATGTGCACCCCTATTTGGGGTGTCCATCTGCACCTTAGAGGGTGTACACGTCTACCCCTAAGGGTGCATAATGTATCCCACCTAAAATAATAAAAAGATTGTCGAGACTTCCGGTCCATTCACTTTCTGTATTGATGTTTTAGTTATCTTAGTTGGGACTCGAACTCCCCTCGTTTTATCTGTAGTCAAGATTCTTCCCGCTACGCCGCGCCGGCGAGAAGCGCTGAGACCGGATGAGGTTTCTAGCTATATGATCCGATTCTTTTTTTGACTTGTGCTGATAGTTGTGATTCAAGTAGCTCTATTTACTGTTTCTCCAAATGTATACGTAATCATATGTGTTTTTGAAACAATAATCATCACATAAATATTAAATATTTAACAAATCATTTCACTTTATAGGTAAAGTGTGCCGTTAGTGCATTGTCATTTCGGGCAATCTTCGACCACAAATCAACTTTATCTATACCATACGTCTATCAGCGAGACTGGTGGGGTGCGCGCAAAGAGTACAGGGGTGTACAACAGACACATACTCTCGCATAAGAGCTAACGTGTACGCACGTATCGTACACCCCATTTGCACCGGGATTTCTTAGTGTGTATTGTATTGATTTTTGAAACGGATACCAAAAATCTATAAAAAAAAAAATAGGTTGAAAATTGCACTTTTAAAGGTGCTCCAAATGTGACATTGGTGTAACGATTTCAAAAGCAAAAAGTTCAAAATTGTGATATTGTTTAAGTGTACGCGAAATATAATATGAAATGGACACAGTAAAAAAAATAATCAAAACACTTCAAGGTTTTTTTTTGGAAATGAAACAATGCTTTCATGGATTTAATGGCAAATCTATTTTTTTCTATTCAATAGGTTTTCTGTGAAAAAAAATATTCTAATGATACAAACAAAACTGACAAACTTCGTAATTGACGATGATCTTTTTTTTTTTCATGAAATAAGATGAAATCAAAATGTCGACATTTCTATGCTTAATGGAATCTCCTACTGAATCGTGAACTTACAAAATATTTCCGAATTTCTATATTAAAAAGTTAAAGAGTAAATAAATTGAATATAACAGAATGATACGTAGATACTGTTAATTCTAAAAACATTGAGTGGCATGATAATTATGAATAAGTACTGGTAATAAGTAATACATTGTCCGATAATTCGACGTTCATTACAATTTTATCTCTATTTTTTCTAACTTATAAACGAGCTCAGAAATTGATGGTTAATCATGGTTTTGTACAAAAAGTATATGATTTATTCTTCCGTTATTTCAAACTTATTCAAACAAATGAAAAAAAGGAGCTCGCTTCAAAAAGGCTATATTTTGTATATTGTATCATTTATTTCATCTTTGGTTTTAAAACATCATTGCTACCATCTAAATTGCCAGAACAACATCTTATTGACAACAAAATTAATTTATTAATATTATTATTTGATATGTGTGAATAGATCGAATCATTATTCAAATTAAGAGATTTTTTGTATACCACGACCCGTTATTTCTGAGAGATCATGATGACATAGAGACATTTTATAATACAAAGAAACATTTACAAGCAAACACCTCCCAAATTCATCAAACGCAACTACAACGGATTCATTAATGAAATATATTCATATTACAGCTGCTGAATGGGCTTACGGGGAATTATCATTCGAATATTTCTTTTGCAAAAAAAAAATTGTTACTGGAAATTAGAAAAATATGCCACATAACAGTACTTTAAATACAATTGGTAATTAAATAGGTTCTGGCGCTGTCTCATAAGTTTGATATTTAATTCCAGAGACAAGTATTTTGTTCTTCTTTCTTTAATGACAAAATAGAAAGTTTTATCAAATCTACTATTACGGCAAAATGATTTCCCTAGCAATCAGATTTTTAATGTGCAAAATGAACATATCTATTTTTGTATAGAATGAAGGGAACTAAGTTCTTATCATTTAAATTTACCAACAACGTATAACATATAACGTAATCATAATTTCTTAATTATTAAGATCATGATAAACATGAAAATATATTAATCGTGACAACAACAACTATATCAATAAGTTATGATAATGAAACTGATAATTTCAATTGTGATAACATTAACAAATCTATTCCACTAACAATGTTGATGATAATAATGAGAACAGTAGCAATAACAAATGAAGGCGTTGTGTTTAAGGGCAACATTCGTAATTCCGAAGGTTCGTTATTCCGAAGGTTCGAATATTCCAAAGATTCGTTATTCCGAAAGTTCGTAATTCCGAAGGTTCGTCATTCCGCAGGTTCGTTAATCCGAAAACGGAATATGGTTCGTTATTCCGAAGGTATAGTCCGAAAACACAATAAGATTCATAATTCCGAAAGTTCGTTTGTCCGAAAACGAAATAAGGTTCGTTAATTTCAAGGTTCGTTAGTCCGAAAACGAAATTAGGTTCGTTAATCCGAAAATGAAAATAATCTTTTTAGGAACAAAAACGGTGTTGTAATTAAATATTAACAGGATATTATGCTGTAATAGTTTCAACGGAGGATTATACATGTGTATGTTTTGGTCAAAGCATGTATTGCATCAAGAATTGGCGCTTGGATCAAACATCTTAATTTTGATATTCTCTGAGCAATTGCTGCCTGATCGAGCGAATGGATTAAGAATGTTGGTGTTGTGTGTTAATCACATGTGAATAACCTCCAGATAATGGGATTTTTTAGGGGAGGGGTATTATTTTTAACAGCTTCTGCTGGTTATGATAAAAATGTCCTTTTTTAAAATGAAATGTGCCCCTTGTCGAAAGTAAATAGTCTTTGAAGTACAACATAATCCATTTCAAGTTAGAAAATCACTTTTTTTTGCTCACGCTTCGCGCTCGCCTCAATTATTATGCAGTAAGGTACTCACCCATTTTCTGGTCATAAAAATGCTTAGAATGTCCAGTTTTCAGGTTGGAATATCATAAATGTTTGTTAGTTTTTTCTATAGTTAGATACACATCTTTTTCATGAACTGCTCGGAATGTTTAATTTAACCGTGTTTACTACATGTTGGAATGGCTTTTAAAAATTCATAAATTCCTTACCCAGAACTGATTTGCAAGGGCGAAATCCCTTTTGATAAATATTAATTGAAAAATAGGAAAGCATGATCCAAAGATTCCCCTTCCTTACTAGTACTTACCAATATTTTTTTATGTTATTGGAATAAGACGGGGGACATATGGATTAGAACTAAATCTCAATGCTACAAGATAATATATGATTGACGTGCTATATGCAAGCATTACGAGAAACAGGAATAAATTACAATTACTGTAGATTCATGAGCTCAAAATAAATCTGTTAAGAAACAAATTTCATATTGATTTGAAATCATGCAGACAAGATGTGCTTTCCTTCATAATTTTCATTTGCAAATCAGTTTTGTATTGAAAACCAATTTTCAAAGAGAAATAAGAAGAGATTCTAATAAAGAGAGTTTAGTCAAACGCTATAAATTGGGGAAAAAATGAGGGGGAGGGAGGGATGGTGGCATGACCTGAAAATATAAAAGACACATATACTATTCAATTATAAGATCAACCAAATGCGGGTTAAGATACCGAGCCGAATTATAATATTTCTCAAATATTGTTTCATGAAATAATGCAATTACTACTATATAAAAATAAAAATAGACAATGCATCCCGATTTTGAATCTCTTCTGGGGTAATTCAAGTACCACACTCTTGATGTAACGAGATTTTTAACCCAACATTATGTAGTCTTCAAAAACCCATTCTCCCATTATGTCTATGCACCAAGAATATTGAAATTAATTCTGAATTTATGCTGCATGGCTTGTACTTCCACTTTTACAAACACACAAAGAAACTTTCCTTAGAATGTAGAGTAGCACAGTGAAACGTACGAACATATAACACTTCTCGTTGACTAGTTTGGCGCCAATAAAAAAGAAGATCTGTTACCATGGTAATTATTACGCTCTCCCGATTGGAAAACTGTCGGGACCGAGCCCGATTCTGCTACAGTCACATCAACGACACCAACTCCAATCCGATCAAAACGATTACATTATTTTGAGTGGGATTTAATCGATCGGTTTAGAGTTTTTTTTTCCATAGTGTAACTACATCATTACCATATAGACTGGTACAGATTATCTGTAGGTTTCACGCCGACGCGTGTTTCTTAAAATCGAAATCTTGCGTGTATGACAGTACACCTCTGTTCACGATTCTGAATATTTCAGCTTAGTCGCCAGCCACAATATAATTTTTCTATGGATCATTATTAATCTCAATGTAACAGATGAGGGATTTAAACATTAATGTAATCCAGCTAAAATTGAATGATTAAAGCCACCCTTCGTCTCATTTCTGAAAATTGAAAAAAAATCATTCAAATTTGAATTCGATTATCTCCTACTTTGTGCCCATGTGCAGGGAAAAAAATAAAAGTCGCATAATATGTGAATCACGAAATAAAAGCAAAATGTGAAATTATCCTAAATATATCTTTATGTAATTATTTACAAATATTACACAATTTCCTCATTTACCATGAAAAAAGCACGAAAATGTCTCATTTATGATTCAATCATATATTTCGGTTTTCGGTGAGCTCACCCTAAAAATTGGTGGTAATGAAAGTCGAAAAAGAGTGAGCAGTGCCTAATGGTATCTTTAGGAAACAAACATGTCGGGAACAGAGCATCCAAAAAGAAAATGGACGGGCAAAATAGGATGGCGGGATTTGTTTTAAGTTCAGGAAATCTTGTATGGATTTTTTTTCAAAATGACTTTTTCATAAGATTTTTTTGGCGAAGTTTTAAACAATTTCCAGTTCATTGTTATTGATCCTGCATGTTCAAAAGTAAATCGAGAAGTTTAACCCGAAGATCTTTCCTTGTTGACCCGCTGTCCTCCCGGCTCATCTGCTCGTATCTACTAAGGGAATCGTCCTCTTCGATCATCAGGCAAGATGCATCTTCTGAACAAGAATCTGATCATAAAGAATAAGATATGGAAGAGAGGAGGAGATATGAAAATAAAAGAGGAAGAGATATGAAAGAAAGAAAGGAATGGGGGAGGGGGGGGGGGGTGGAAGGGGGTAAAAATAGCGAAAGATAAGAAATCAGATTAATCATTAGTGTCAAGTTGTGTAATGAGGCGAACAATTTTAGGGGGATAAGCTTCAGCCAATTAATTTCAAGTTACAAGCGATCAAAACAACCGAGCTCAGTATGACAATTTACAAATAAGTAAATTGACTGGTAAATGTTGGAAAAAAGCTAAACATTGAAGAAATCTTGATGAAATTAATAATGTTAAATGTAACATTAGTTAAAAAAAATTGATTCTTGCACTAAGTCATAGTCCAACTAAGTTTACATTTATCATCATTAACAAACATTTTCTTTGTGAAATCATTTAGGTACACAATTTTATGTTCCCATTTTTGTTGAAAGTCGTTATGTGAACGTAGAAATATATGTTATGTGTCATTTTTGTTAAATAAATTCAATTCACGTTTATGTATGCCACAAATCTATCATGTAAATATCAACATCCACAATTTGTTTTGACGTTTTTTTTCTTCTTAGAACTTTGTATTTCAAATCTTTTGATTAGTTGTGTCTTTTCATGAAGTGCTTCATAAAATGTCCCCTAACATGCTTCAGTGAAGCTTTTCATTTTCTTCATCTGGAATCTTGAGATCAATTGACTGACTATTCATCTTCTAACCGGCGGGGTTAGGAGGATGTAATCCATTCTTTCCATTCCGTTAGAAGTGCTTGAAAGGAGAAATTGTTTCCGTATTATGAGCTCTGATCATTTCCTTTCACGTTTGTTCATAAGAAAGAGACCGCTTGGGGTGCAATATAAGCGATATCATGATATTTTCTGTGTCACAAAATGAATGGTTTCCAACTCTAACTCACGCTGGATTTTCACATTTCTTTCTCTATGTTATCGATTCCTCTTTTTTCATCCTTTTCCCCGTTCTCTTCTTGGGCATTAATTCAATATTTCACATTTTTTACGTTGGCCCTTTTCTTCCTGTTCTTTGGATATTAACTTATCCTTTGCATTTATTTTGGCCATGATTTTAAAACAAAATCATGAAAATCTAGATCTCCGGGAGGGGGGGGGGGTTCTTCTTTTTATTTGGCAACCAGTCAATTTGACTATTTTTGGCCATCATAAATATTGTATTATTCACGTTGTTTTCTTTGAAAAAAATATTTATATAAAGCAAAATTCAAATATTTCTTTCTTATTCTTTTTTTTCCTTTTGTCTTCTTTTTTCTTTTCTATTTATTCATTTTTTATTTTTATTTTATTTTTAGGGTATCTACGAGGATTTAAAGTCGAGTAGGTGTGTCTCAAAAATTAAAACCAGGGCTTTTACTCAAAATAGGTTAGATATATAGGCCTACTAGTATGCAAGTGGACCTAGGATGGAGATGACAGAGAAAGGAAATGAGGAAAATCACAGATCCAATCCTACACCCGTACCGGAGTATGGGGATACGTCTGTCCCGGGCTCTTATGTAGATTTAACTTGACTCCATCCGCTTTCCTTTAGTTTTCAAGCTCTAAGCAAATTTTTTCTAAGCAACATCCATTTCTGAGCCACCTCTTTCTTTTATTTTATTCGACTAAAGTGTACATTCGACAGCATTCAAGTGCAATTTATGATTTTATGATTTAATCTTATCATTTCTATTTCTATGCAGGGCACACATGTATATACAATATTTTACAGCTGGGCACGACTTGGTTACATGTTGAGGTGGCTTTGACGCCCCCCCCCCCCCTCTCATTAGCTGGGCCGACTGGAACTCTAATAGTGAGTGACTTGTTGATGTAAGTTATGATTTGTTGGCTCTTCCATATTGACCATATAATTCTGTATTTGCTTTATTTTCCTTGATTATTCTATATGATTTATTGTTATAATTCCTCGTTTTATGTGTATAGTTTATCTAAACTGTATCCTGAATATCTAGTTTATCTAAACTGTATCCTGAATACACCATTAGTAAGCTGGATATCGATAATGATGATATAGACTTACTACTATTGCAGCATACGCCCATTGCTCCACATGTACCGCTTGGCACAGACTGGCATGGGCTCCCTGGGAGTTCACATGGCGTTGAGATCTCGTTTTCCCTCATACAGGAGAGTGTGTGTTGTGTGTTGATGTGACATCCAATAGTTGGTCCACAGCAGATTCCTGGTCCCATGCATCTACCTACTCCACCTGGTCCACATTCTAGGCACTGAAAAAAGAGAGATAATTTTTTGGATGAATCATATTGAATTAATGACAGTTAAATGCACCTTTTCAAACGTATTAGCATATTTGCACACCTAAGGTTTGTGTAGAAATAGTCACATTCCAAACTAGCGGGATTTCACACACGTTTTGCCCATTCAGGTCGAACAAACTTTTGGAAGGTAATAGATTCACTTCCACTGTACACTGGAAAGGAATATCCTGAATTTGTGCTTAAAGTATGGACAGCTCAATTGTTAACGATGCTTTATATATATTGCCCCGTGAAAGCATAATCAATATTGTCAAATCATTATTCTTGTGATTTATGATTACAATTTCTCACTTTTTTAAGCATGAGGTACTTAGCTATTCATGTAGAAGAAAACCAAACATGAAGCACGATAAACGGGGGAATGTTACATTGTTAATCATGTTTATTGTTTGTGTTTAGCATACAAATAAACCGAGTGAAAAATACTTTCAAAAGACGGACACTCAGCGACCATGGCGATGCATAGACTTTTAACCACATTGATAGTATAATATATGCTCTGAGATTGCTAGAGTCATTGGCATTATGAGCAGAGTGAAATTCGTTATACCCTCAAGTGCATTGTTACTTATTTATAACTCATTAATATTGCCACACTTATCATATGGTAACATAATTTGGGCCAGTTGTTCGAGAATATTTTTACTACAGAAGCGTGCCATGAGAGTCATTGACAAGGTTCATCATAGAGCACATAATTTTTTTTCTAAAATATAATGTATTTACAATTTATCAACTGGGTGACCTGCAACTTGCATAGTTTATGTATAAATATACCAAAAGTCATTTACCACAACAATTTTCTAATTGGTACACCGTAAATGATTACATACATAATTTTGATACCAGGTGGGTGTTTCATAAAGCTGTTCGTAAGTTAAGAGCGACTTTAAGAACGACTGGTGATCCTTTCTAGTGGCAAATGGTATATTCATTGGTGATGGTTTAGCGCGTATGAAAGGTTCACCAGTCGTTCTTAAAGTCGCTCTTAACTTACGAACAGCTTTATGAAACGGCCCCCAGGAACTCAAAGATGTATCATAGTATTTATTTCGAAACAAACCTAGGGCAAATGAGTTTTAGATACAGAGGTCAAGTCCTTTGGAATGGTTTAGATGATATTTTTAAAAAAACCAGCATCACTCCAAAGTTTCAAAAGGAACTTCAAAAAATATCTGTTAAAAACAAAACCCTCTTCATCTGATATTTGAAAGATTTTACTGACCACTGTCTTGCTTTTCTAAAGATTTGATATTATGGTTATTAAGGGGATAACCCAGACAAGCATATTTTGCTTTTGTTACCCCCCTCCATGTACTTGTATATTTTCTTTGTATTTTTTTCTCTTTCTGTATTCATTCTTTAATGGATGTATTATCTTTGTTCTTGCACTTGTAATTTTGTTTACAAGTACTGGAAAATAAACTGAATTGAAATGAATTGAAACAGATTTAAGCTCTCATTCATGTGAACGCAGTGACGTAATGAACCAAACATTTTGAGGGGGCTAGATATGGTGTATGGTATCGCGTAAAATAAATAAAAAATAAAAAATTAAATAATACCATATTTCACCCTTCTCTCTTCCATGTTCGTTCGTTTACTTTTTAATCTTGGTCGTGAAAAAAAAATGGGGGAGGGGCGGGCAAGAGCCCCCGTCCAGCGCCCCCCCCTCATTTTTACGCCAGTGTGTGAAAGTTTTGTGGTGTCATTTGTATTAATTGCGTTTTGTCCAATTTAATTCTGGTACACCAGTTTTGATATGATACGATATCACATAATGGAAATAAGATTTGATTTCATCGATTGATAACAGAAATTCATTGACAATGAATGATAAATTGAATATCGAATGATAAACAGCGGCGTATTAAACAGGGGTCGGTGGCCAGGGGGGCAAGAGCCAAAAAATTCCCGGTCATATCATGGTATGAACAGGCGTAAAGGTGTAATGAGGCGACGATTTTGAGAGGGTCAGCGAAGCGAGCGAGAAAAAAAAATCACCTTTTCATGAGAATCTAACTTTGGGATATTCTTTGACATAATATTCAGTAAATAAATCATATTTTACACTTTTCCTTTGTTTTTCTTTCTTCCTTTTTTGTTCTTGGTTGTAGAACTTTTGGGGCCATAGTCCAACCCTTCCATATTCATATACGGCAGTGCTATGCTGTTGGGGTCCGGGGCGGAGCCCCCGGAACCTCTTGATATCAAAGCCATTTAAACCTCGCAGATTGCCGCTATTTCTAATCAAATCGCGGGTATATACAGAATATAGCTTTTACACAACACATTTATTCAACCCAATTGCGTAATGAACCAAATATTTTGAGGGGGCAAAACATAGCAATGTGGAAAAATTTGTAAAAAGTCCCTATTGATATTAAATTCTAATTATGTGATAGATTTTTCCATTATATTAAGCAAATAACACATTTCATTGTTTCCATTCATTTCGTAATACGTTATTTCCTATAATTTATTTTATTTCCTCGTGGATGTCGAACCAAGACACCCCCGCGCCTGTACGCCAGTGATTGAAAGAAGGGTCCCTACAGGGGGCGTTATAGATCCATTTGAAGGTTATAGATGAAGAGCCCCTACTGCGTGGGGTCTGGGGCAAAGCCCCGGTAGCTTATTTGCATAAAATTTAGCAAGCTTATAGCACAATGTTGTGTGCTGTCCATCTTTCTCCCCGCTCTTTATTTTCAATCCTCGGCAGCCCGGTCGTGTTATTAATTTTTTTTTCTCTTGTCCCTTTTCTTTGTTTTTAAATTTGGCTTTTGACTAAGGCATTCGACCTTCGTTTCCCGCTATTGTTTGCCACTTTGTCATCTTTTAATTTATTTCCCATCATGTTATTGCATTACATAGGCCTATTTCGGAATGATTTGTTCTTTCTCAAATGTTCTTCTTTAGTTCTTTTTCCCGCTTTCCTTCCTTTTCCTTTAAAAAAATTCTTCGTTTTCTTCTCGCTTTTCCCTTTCCCTTTCCTTTTCCCTTTCCTTCCCCTTTCCCTTTCTTTCTCCCTCCCTTTTTTCGTTTTCCCTTTTTTATTTTCCCGGTGAAATCCGCCAGGGGGGCAGCTTGCCCCCCTGCCCCCCGCCTGTTACGCCACTGATGATATATATGATATTATCATCATTATCATACAAGTTAATGAAAATCGATAAATCGTTTCGATCTTCCCTGTAAGCGAAAACTATAAATGAAAAAGAAAACAAAAAACCAAACAAACAACTCAGCATAAAATAAAGAAATACCACAGGTCATGAAATATGTGTTGTGTATGTTGAAATAAGAAAGGGACTTTGCAAGTTTGCATCAGTTAATCGTTAACCATGTCAGTACAAATTTATTTTCGAAGAGTTTCTAAATAATAATGAAGTGCCTGACCTAACACGAAGAAGATAAATTTGTAAACTAATCGTTGAAGCGGTCAACTCCTGATGCAGTCGTGCACACCGTGTTGTAGGTTGATTGGGTGTAATGCGTTTGGTTCTTAGGTCATATTATGTCTTCATCAAACTATCGACGTCATTCCCGAGCAGAACTGGTTTTCCCCTCCAGAAGGCGTCCATCCCAATCAGTGATATCCTAAATATATCGGTTTGTGGGTCATTTACGGCACAACCATGCAGCCAAGCAAACTAAACACATCAACAGAAGGAAGTGATCGAGAAGGGGTAGAATCATTATCCCCCTTTTCTTGTTGGTATTTCAGATCAGATTTAGCAGCGTATATCGCCAATGATTTGGTTTAACAGAGGGAGACATTGAAAGAGTGTCAAGGCGCCAGTTTATATTACAAACAATTTGATATGGATGATAACAGAAACTCAAACGTTAATATGTAGAAAAATAAAACGCGTACTTCGTGTATCTTCTCCCTGAAAACTGCATATTAATTACCAAAAAGAAAATAAATGTATTAATTTTCTCTTATTCCATTCAACATTTTAGACAATCTGACCATGCTGAACGATAGTTTGCATGTTAGATCAAGATAAATCTATAATACTCTTTTCTGGATAATTTGTGCCTTTTGTCTGTCAAATAGTGACACAACTTCAAACGAATTATCCGTCTTGACAGTCAAAACAACAATGGTTCATTCAGTTCTGCCGACCTTCAGAAAAATAATTTAAGTATTCAGCCAACATCTTTGATCACTTGAGTATGTCAGGACGAAACGAGGGATAATATTACCAACAGGAAGAAAGATGACGTCATAGTCAGGTGGACGTGTCGTTGCGGTGATTTCGTCCATGAGTTTCAAATTTAATAGTGTCAGCGTCACAGTGGAGTTAAGGAGAATGTGAAATCGTGCCAAACTCTTCTTTCAACTAATCAATCAATATAAGGAGTTGAGTCTTTCAATAATGATGTTTCTGGAGGTGTTGGAGAGTAGATTGATAGCACTTTAAACTCCCAGACCTCTGTTCTCTCCATTCTGACCTAACATCCAAAATAATACCTGTGATACTAGAGTATAAGTAATCCTCTGCATTACAAAATTATTTTATTTATACCACTCTTTGTCGATGGTTCATGTTGTTTTGGCCTTGCCCCGTGATATCCATGTATATCTGGGCCCTGTCTTACAAAGAGTTGCGATTGATCCGATCATCCTTAAATATATGGAAATCCATTCTTGTCATTTTTTTTTCTTAAGAAAATATGCACAATGTCCTTTATAAACAAAGAGGAGCATACTGAACTGCCAAGAAAACAATTCATATATGAAAATAAACCGTATCTAGAAAACATTTTGAACATGCATTTTGTATGTAGACGATGTTGGCTTTCCATAGTAGTAGTTGATCGGATCAATCGTAACTCTTGGTAAGACGGGATCCAGATCTCTGGTTTAATTTATTCCTTGACGTAAACCTGTGGTTTAAACGCAAATCATATTGCTAGATCAGCGGTATCATAATCCAATAAATTTACCACCAAACGGTTTTAGTAGACAATGTTTGATTGATGAGAAAATGGAAGAAATGGAATTCTTTGCTGGTTACAGGTCTTTTTCCAAGCAATAATGATCGTAATAATACACGTTTCCATCTGAATTGGCGATCTTCAGTATGCTCGCATTCTGCTGGGAATTTAATAATATATCACAGGTCAACTGACATGATTAAGATCATGTGATAATAACTTCATTAAAGAGGATTTCTAATGACATCAGCAATGCGTCCATCTACGTTCTTTTAATAAGAAAAAAAACTTAAATTAGTTCATGTTACAATAAGGATGAAACATAACCAAGTGAAAATAAGTTATCGTCCCAAACGTTGTCTCTCTTTGTAGGAGCAAAAGTTGATATCAGAAAGTCACTTCAATATCACATATTCAGGATTTTGACCTCAGGAAAAAAACATCAACAAATGCAATAAGGTAACCTACATGGACGAAAGGAATAATGTGGCTGATCTATGTAAGGGAATTCATGAGCAAAAAACCATCAAAGCTCCAAAGCTCTATCTTGGGGCTTACCACATAATAAACTTCCCCTCAACGCAGACTCTCATCCATAGAGAATGACAGCTTGATATGCTATACACATCATGTGAAGAAACCAGTTGGGAAATTAAAAGAAAGTAGTCTTGGTTCGATCGTGGCAAACGCTTATCAAGGTACGTCAATATCAAGCAAAATCAAGTGTAAAGTTTTAGGTGGCTGCACTGATTAAACTACTTTTAATACCTTGCAATAACAAATGCGCGGACTTCCTCCAATAGGTGTAAAAAGTACACATTAATACGTTGAAAAACATGATATTAAGAATACTATGTTAATAATATTTTTATGAGGTTGATTATGGTTAAATGCTTGTATTCTCTCATCATCGGTCTTTCCATATTAAAATCGGCGTCTGAAAATATATCAAGACAAGGTTTCAACATGGTAAATGTAGAAACTATCTGCAGAGAAAAATTTTGCCTAATGTTTGGAGATTTCTAGTTTAAGGTGTAAAATTACATCATTTTGACTCTAACAAATGTGTATCATGCGACTCAATGAAAATAAAGTAATTGGGCATCAGTGCTTTATTATTCTCCATGAAAATAGAGGTGTACCTTATGTATGGTCGAAAAAACTGTTTGAAGGGGAAAAACAACTATATACATGTATAATATCCGTGTAATACTCTAGTCACTCCTGCTAATAATCCTTTGCTGTTTAATATGACTGAAGTTATATTTAGCCAGTATTCCTAAAGTCCATAATCTCATAAAAACAAACTTACTATTCAATTACATTTCCACATTCTGGTCTATGAAAGTCTGGTAATAAACACTTTGTGAATTTTCTGTGTAAATAGTTTTGGGGTTTCGCTTCGAATTGGGAAGAGGCGACATCTTGCATTCACCGTAAATGAGCATGATTTGGCTGAAATTGACCGAGCGATGTTCCAGACTGTAGAACTGATCAGTAAGTCATGTCTAATACTCGCCTGGGACTTTAAATGATATAAAGCTTACTTAAGGGGTTCTATTGTCTTTCATCTTTCATCAATCACTTCAATTCGAAGAAAATATATCCAAACTATCGCAGAAATTACGTTAAACTCGATAACTAGGACAGGCGATGTTATTGCGCATGTCATATAATTTTATTCATTACCCTCGTGTCAACCTGGGTTAAGTGTAACCATATGTGAGAGTTAATGCAACATCAATGTGAAAGTTTCTCTCGTACAGGACATTTATGATTACCATAAGGATTAGCTTTTGTTTTCTCTTAATTTACACATGTATGTAAATAGCACAAACGAAGGGGTTTGAAGATCAAGATAGGGAAACATAAGAATCATGAGATACTATTCGTTGGAGCCGTTGATTTCAAAATTTTCCTTTAAAAAATTTATTATGCTCTTCTGGGGTAACCAGATGTCATAAGGTTTGAAAAAAGAGTGCAAAACTTTCCAAGAACTCGCTTTACTATTTACTTTCCATTCTGTATTGGAATGGGCAAACCAATTTTCCATTACTGTATTTTATCATTTCTTATTTTTTTATTTAAACGTTGCGATGAGAAAAGCTGCTAGTATATACATCTTAAAGACGGTGCTTATAAATTGATCCTCATGCGAAAAGCACAGAGTGGTTCTTTGTGAACACATATAGTTACTCTGTGAAAGAAGGTTCTATTTTAAAACACTAAGCTGAATTGGTGCATTTACACGTATATAGGGATCGTGTTCACACTATGTCACTCTGTCTTATATCCAAATACCAAATAATTATGTTCGATTCTTCAACATTTTCGCTGTGTTGCAGTTAGTGTGCAGTCCGTGCCGATAACTGATTTTCGTTGGTTTATCTGGGGATTTTACTCACTTTAATAGCAAGGTCTATCGATTACAAAAACAAATCAGTGCAATGAAGCACACCGTATATGCCATATACAATGGCCGGACATTTCCACTCACGAGGTGTATGTTTTCAATACACCCTACGTGTGTGTGCGTGTGTGTTAAAGGATGCATATGTGAATGTGTGTGTGTACATGAATGAGACAGGGTGAGTGAGAGAGTGTGCTAGAAGCATGTGTGTGTGTATTGAAGGGTGTTAATGTGAGAGGGTGTGTGCATGTGTGGGAGGGGATGAGTGTGATAGTAGTGTGTGTGTGTGTGTGTGTGTGTGTGTGAATGAGGGAGAGGGGGTGGGAAGAAAGAGAATCAGACTAGAGTGAATGTGGGTGACTAAGAGAAGTGTGTGGGTATCGTGAGTAGGAGAGGGTATGAGTTTGAGAGGGGGAGGGGAGAGAAAGTCCAGAGAAAAACAAAGAGTGTGTTTGGTAGATATAATAATGCAGTGTGCAGTGGGTGGGTGTGGATGTGTGGGGGAGAGCATGTGTGTGGTGTGGTGAGGTGGATGAGGGGGTGTTCGTTTGTGCGTGCACGTATATGAATGGGGGGGGGGACTATTTTGTGCGTTGTTCCTCACTGGGTGATTGTGAACGTATGTTGCAGGAGCGTGCACGACTTAATGAAATCCCCTGCAAATTTAAAAGTTTTTTTTCCAACAATAAGTTTTACAAAATGGTAATTGTAGTGAAATGTTTGTTCATCTTTGGAGATTAATGTCGCGCTCACTTCAGAAACTAATTGTGAGATCAACTTGATATTAGACATTTGTCATCAAGTCCAGTTCACTGAAAACTAAATCTTTTACAACATCACAGCTCAATTAACTATGCATTTATTCATTAGTGCTTTGGAAAATGTGATCAGATATAGACGAAATGAAGGAATACGGTATCCACATTAATTGAGTGGTTGAACGGTAAATCTATGCGATTATTATTCTCGAGGCCCAAAACAAATCTTAAGAAATCTGAACAAGGATACGACTTAAAAACGAAATTAGTTTGTCTAATAGTAGTGAATTATCTAAAGATAAGGTTCAAATGTATGAAAAAAGAAAGAAAAAAGAGTAGGCACTATTAATTCTAAATGTCGAAGGACGAAAAACCGGATTCTTCATAGCTTGATTTCTTGATCCTAAATAGGTTAATAGAGGGCCCTGTATTTGACTTGCCATAACTTTAGCACATAATTAAATCATGACCTAAACCGTACTTCAGAATACGGACCTATGTGTTCACATTGTGTCTACTATGTCTTAACTGTGTCTGTGGAAGTGGTCTGGACTGATGTGATAAAGGGGACTAATAAATACCCGTCGCAAGGTGGTAATTGTGACAGAATCAAATTATTAAGAATGTGGTTGTTTTTACCGACTAACACCCAAATTTACAGTAATATCAATTACTCTGATCTGATCTAATGCGTGTGAACAAAACAAACCCAAAAAGAGCAATTCCGCTCCTTCCATTCCTTAAATAGCCTTTTGTAAGTGTATAATGAGAGATCGCAATGCCGGAGTCGTAACCGTTTCTCTTTACATCAAATTCATGAAAGTAAGCTTGCACCACGGCTGGGAATAGTTACTACGAAGCCGAAGGGTAGGTCCATCCTATGTATCAGTTTAATCTTTAGACTCAATGGAAACGGGTGGTGTTGAATTATACAGGCCTATGGTCATCACAAGAATAAGTTACTCCCCGATTGATTTTTAAAACTGTAAACAAACGACTAAGTTTCTCTCTGACACAATCTTTTTTGTTTTGTTTTTATTTTGCTGTGTTTTTCATTCTCTACCTCTCCCATTCCTTTAAAGTTTATTTTATAGTTCATACAACGACTAATAAATCAAGTATACCAAATAGGCTAAACAATAAAATACTTTTTACATTTTGGTGTAGGCCTATATTGAAGAGTAACCACTATCCTCCTGAGGGCTCTGCAAACATTGATCCAATGTAGGTTCTAATTCACACATGCATGGCCTGGGTGGGAAGTGGCAATATTGAATAAATACATTACTAAACGATAGTGCCAACGCTGTGAGTATAGTACATCAGACCTTCATTGCTCGGTGATATCTTTGAAAGCACCAATTGAGGTAAAATCCTGGGCTTGATTCTTTTTTATTATTATTTTTTTTTTTTAATAGAATAGAGCAATAATAACAGTGCCAAAGGAAATGTTATTCATATATTAGTGTTTAGTTCATTATGATATTTCTTCCAATTGAGACCTTCTGATTTATGAAATAGAAACATTCTAGAGTATTTAAAGGCCACAATAATAGCGACATAGATACATATAGGCCTATTCCTTATTGTGAAAATGTGAAAGAAGAGAATTTCATCTACATTAACCAATGAGAAGATGATGGTGGTAATAATACCAACGAACTGAGCTATATTAATTTCAATGAGCAGCATTTCATATTGGAAGCACGAGGCCAACGATTATTAAACCTAACTGATCGTTTCCTGCAGATATGTCTGTCCCTAATGGGGGTCTGTCCTCCCTGTCTGGGATAATCCATGTACCCCAATGATGATATGTATTTGGTGCAATAAAACCCTTGAAATCCCGGTCAGGAATACGAAGTTGAAGTGGAGAGATCAAAGCGTGAAAAAGGATTAGAATTAAATGGGTTCGATCAATATAATAATCCCTATTCTTTGGTCGCCAGTGTACATTGTATTTCATATTCGGGATAACCCCGGTGCCCGGATATTACTGTGAGATGTCAATCAAGTATAACGTCAGTAGCTCCATGGTTTGATCAGTTATTCCAGACCTACATTAGCGATAGGAAGAAGTCCTAACTGCATTACTTGACACAGAACAATGAAAATTATATTTTAAATGTACGAGGTTTGAAGAATTGGGTTATAGGATTTGAAGAGTTGACGACGGTTTTTTTGTTCGTGTGTGTTTCTTTTATCTTAAAAATGATGAAGAACTATTTGACCTATGTTATTCCGTCAGATTACATATTTTAATAATAATGATATATGCAAGATGTTAGGCGCCATATCCATTTTGTAAGAGATGTTCAAGGCGCAAACATGAAAGGGTGGGGGGGCAAACAAAGATACAAGTAACAGAAAAATCATTGATAAAATGAGTTAAAGTGGTAAGTTTTTAGCTTAATCTTTAATATTTCGACAGTCATGCTATCTCGGATCTCTCGTGGGAGGGAATTCCATAATGAGGGCCCTGCATGGATGAATGCCCTTTTACGTTTTGGAACTGTAAGAAGACCAGAGTCACTGGGGGTAGAAGCCTAGATGGTGTGAATGAGAGCAGAGTGGTACTGTGGAGCAGAGCCATGAACTGAGTGATATACCAGTAAAGGATTTTGAATTTGACACGTTTACTCATTGGCAACCAATGTAAAGATTTAAGAACAGGGGTGATGTGGGTAAATTTGTTTCGAAGGGTCACTATACGAGCAGCACAATTCTGTAGTTTTTGCAAAAGAGTAATTTGGGACTGGGAAGTGCATTGCCAAATGTAACTGATACCGTACAGATTTTCAAATATATTGAATATGAGTACCCATCGTCATGTTCGAGTCGAGAAACACACCACTTTCCGATATGAGAGAGATTTGATTTGAAGAAATCAATTTGGAGAAAGAGTGATAACCAATATTACACATAATCCCTTATTCTTCTCTCTTTGTAAAGGAACATTATGTCGAAAACATATTTTAACGCTGGGGGAGCGAGCAAGAATATTCTATGCAGTTAGGCCTATAATTCGAACAGTTAAATCGCAGATCTCCTTTGCAATCCTTTATAAATGATATTGTTTTCCCATTCGAGGAACTTAGGTATTTTATGATTTTCCCTATTTCTGTCTTTTATTCCCCTCTCTCTATCACGTCTATGCGTGTATCATTCCTTTTTCAATGAAAAAAAACTACTGGAAAACCAACATATTTCAATGGTTTATATAACGCACACTGACTGGCGTACGGATGGGAGGGGGGGGGGGGCTTGTGGCCAAAGCCTCTAACAATTAGTTTCAGGACCGAGGAAATTGAAAGGGAGAAAGGGAAAGAAAAGGAGTGAAATGTGATATAATTCTCTACATAGTATCACAATATCTATCACAAATTAGAATTTTGTACTATAAAAAGGACACAATTTCTGCTCGCTCGCAACTTTTTAGAACTTTTTGCCGCTTTGCCAAGTCTGCCCCCTCGAAACTTTCGGTACATTACGCTACTCATTAAAAGCAATCCGACAAATACTCACCTCATCGAATTTTTAATATTGCCATATCCCTTCCCACTCGACAACTATATACCCCTTTCTATTTTTTTTCTCCAGATCTACCTTTTAAATTAGGGATTACACTGAATGTAATGAATTTCACTAAAAATCTCCATTCGATTATCTAAAGCAAGGGCAACAGAAAGTAGGGTATCACATTCAACGTTAATGTTCATATTAAGAATAAAGTTTAAAGTTTACACAACTAAATGCATCGTTGGAAACACCATGTGGATTTAATCTTTCATCTATTTTTTTAAAAGAGAAGACCTTGGTTATTCTTTTTTGCACCCCAAAATGGCAATTTGCACCAAGAAGAGTGAACATTGTACCTTCAATGGTGCACCAAATCCTAATAGGTAACAACTAATCACCCTAAATTGGTGCAGAATATACAAAATTGCACCCTTAAAAGCTGCTACAATCCTCCTCATACTACAGTTTCCAGGAAACAAAGTAATTCTGAGGAGAAATTTTCTCAAAGAAAGAAGCCATACACGGGTCTGCAAATGGGACGTGTTTGAGAGTAATTAATTCTAGCCTCAGCTCCAATTTAAAAAAAACCCAGTAGATCCGGATGTTTCAGCTGTTTGTCAATGGTCAGTGGACAAGTCATAGTTGTCAAAAGAAATAATTGCCGTGAACGTGTCGTGGAAATGCTCGGGAAGGGCGGGAAGGAAAACGTCTATCAAAATGAAGCAATAATGAAGCGATCGCCTGGGCCTCGGGACGAAGACGCACGGGCTACGTTTTGTTTTATCAGAATGTTAAAGACAACACTGAATCAACATCGAGGAGCAACCCTATTTTGAGTTGTTGCTGTAAGCCATGAGTTGGAATGTTTTCACCCCAGAGCTAGAATCGTAATGCTGCAACCGCAAAATGAATTTTCAACGCCGAGATGGACTCTACGATGCGAAACACTGTCTTGGAGCAATACGTCATTTCCACACGTTGGTAATTAACGTTAACTTCACTGAGCTTAACACGTGCATGTTAATTGTCAGATTTAGTTCAATTGATCAGTTTTATAGCAACGTTTCACGCTACTAATGACTGGATATGTCAGGGGAGGTATTAAGGCGGTAACCAAAATATAAGTCAAGCATCACTTTGCTCGTTTTGTGTTCGGGGAAACGATTTCTTTATTATTCACACAATGCTGAACTTTAAGCAATCATGACTGGTGAAAGAGCCAGCGATTGAAGCGAGTACTGGCGAGGAATTGGCAGTGCCGTCTGTTTGTGAATTTGGACAAATGGGTGCGTTTGATTACTGCATTGTAATAATCCTTAATCCTTCGTAATTGCCCCATGTTGGGACCAACCTAAACTAGATTGACTATACCAGCTACAGAGGACTATGGGAATGAAATGTGACGCTCTAAGCTATTTAATACTATTGTCCATAACCGATTTGCGAGTACAGATCTTCACTATGATAATCATCACTATCATCATCATCATCATAAATTCGTGACATTAACCTTTATATTCCTGTCAGAAGTCGTCGAAAGTTATCTCGTCTGTGCTGTGTTACACACTAATGTTTTTTACAGCGTCAAAATTATTAATTCAAATTGTCTTGCATGCTTCATTGGACATATAAAAGGACATACTCTTAATTGAGAGTTATCTCTGTATCTGGAAAGTACAAAATTGAAGTAAACAAATTAAATTGAGAAAATATCAATGGCGTAAATGCAGGGAGATTACCGTATAGAATTAAACGTAGCTGAAGAATTAGACAGGATCCTTCGCTGGCTGAACAAATCGACCAGCAGAACCCCAGTGGTTTAGACATCTGCTGTTGTATTCGCAGTATGCGGTCAAGATGGCATGGAGTACTCTCCAACAATCAAGAAGACCATTACACTCCAGGATGAACCATCCCCTTCTAAAGCACTGTCCCATCCTCCACGGGATGGTAATTGTATAACTTTTCTCTTTCCGAAAAAGCAAGATAATAGTTTAAATGGCGTTTGAGAACAAAGTTCAATGGCATAATTGAAATTTGACTGCCCACTGGGGAAAGACGGGGGAAGGCACGGAAAGATTATGTAGACCGATGAATGCATTGCTTCACGCCCTAATACCAAACCCTCTCCCATTGGGGAGGCTTTAGTGTACTTACCTATTTCAACGTATTGGCCGCAATAGGTCAGGTGTATATTTTAATTGCTTAATTCAGAGACTAGACCTCTAAGTCATGCTAGATGGTCTCCATTGCATTCTCACCAATATAATAGATCTTCATAGGTCTATTTTAAATTAAACATACAAGACGTAAAATCAAGTGTTTGCAATCTAGACAGATACAAAAGTTTGATGGGCTTTGGATGGCTTTGCGATGCTAAAAATATTGTAATAAAGTAAATGTACATGCAAGCGCTAACGGAAATGATAATCGTAATGAGTATGATAATATATCTTATTATAGAACAAGGACGTTGATTCTTCACCTTATGGAGAATGTTTGCATCAGGTATCAAAATAATCTATATAATTTGACATATCCTCGTTACAAAAATCCACAGTGATTTATAACAGTATCTTACCGTTTACAAAATTATTTAACGAAATATATAATTACTTGGTAATTCTATTGTTTGATAAGATTTTATGTACGTCTTTTTTAAGTGGCGGTCTTACTCCTAAATTGATTGGAATAGGTCATTATAAGACTTACCGATTGGATTCATTTTTCTCTATATTATGCATGTGACCTACTTAGAGTCTACCTCAAAAGTACCAGGGCAAGAAATCGAATGAATTTCTGAAATGACTTCAAAAGTGATTTCAGAAAAGGGCATCCATTAAATAATGCGGACTTTCTCTGATCACGGTCTTATCACGTCTCCAGATCTTAGGGTGGCAAAAGCAGGGTGATGATTGAAATTCAGGGCAATTCAAATCCTAGCAATTTGATATCAAAGAAAGCATAATGTAAGACAGGCAGTTTTTACTCAAAGGTAACACGTCCTGTAATCTGCTTCTCTTTGAGGTATATGAAAGTCCAATTAAGTTTAGCTACCATTTGAAACCAAGACAAATACAAAATGTTTTGATGGCAATGATGAATATAGTTGTCTTAATAAGATGTACTTTAGTTTGTCAATTCAACTTATAAACAGCAAGAGAGATGTCTTTGAGTATATCGGTATAAAAAAATGTGCGACACAGCAAAACAATACGCTAGAAAGTGATAGAATTGCAATGTAAGTATATAGAATATTAAAAAAGGCACGTTTTGTGAATGCCAAGTAAACCCAAACTGATAATATAGAAATTGTAGAATGACCAAACCGAACAACTTCGAAATTGGATTCAGTCCTCACTGGCATATTTGGGAAGTCTCGGATGGTTTGGTATGGTGTGAAAGAGCTTCGGGAGGATTTGAGATGATTGATTTTTTTAGGGGGAGCGCTCAGGATGTTATTTCCAATTTTTCAGTGGTCATCAGGTCTTATTGACAGTCTTTACCAAAGTGGACCGTTAAAGAGTCTGTATTCGTCAGAAATCCGCAGTAGTACTCTTAAGAAAGAAACTTCACAAAAATACCACACATAGGTATGATTCGAACAAATGAAGATAAAATTCATCCATCAGGACGTTCATCAATGTTCAGTTAGAAAATTCAGTATTAAAAAAAACATTTTGCAAACGAATACTCTCAAAACCATATGGATAGTAGTAATAGAGCCATTTTCGCCTGAGTTTACCCACTTTGGTCCTTAAAAAAGCAGAATTCAATTATATTTTGTCCTCTTGGCTAATATACTGCCAACACTATAAGTGCTTGGCAATGAGAGCCTGATAGAACTTAGAATGTTGGCCCAACACTCATGTGTACTGCCTCCAGAAACGAAAACTGTATTCATATATTTGAACTTGATAAGACTATTAAAAGGCTTGACGTCATTGTGTATATCACTCGAAATTCCGTCAATATGTTTTCGTTTAATTCAACAAACGTTGCCCTATCCCTCTGGGAGACATTTAATATTGTGTGCTGTGTCTTTTGTCGCATCATCAACGGCTGTCTCGTTTGAGAGAATATCCTATTGCATGAACCGCAACCAAGAGATTGACATCTATTAAAATCATATCCTCCTCATACAGACCCTTTCCTCTCAAGTCAGTTTACGGACAAAGCACAAACCTCTCAGGTTGGAAATACATAGTTTTCTAGCCTCTTCAATTTGATGACCACACGATTATATAACTGTTCATCAATCGTACAACTCATCGCCATTGCCGCGTACCCGATCTATTCATTCAGATAATCTTTAGTAGATATTAAAGAAGAGCAACGTCTCCTACAAAAAGAGAAAGTTTCCATCGTGATTTTTTGTTTTGATTGAATACCATATGGATGCAAGATCAACAAGTGCCTGGTGTGGACTTCTAGTTTATTCTTGGTTTAGCTTAGACAAATCACTATTTAAACCATTTTTTTTTCGTAAGATATGAAATCAATTAAATTCATTCGGCTCAACTTGATGAGCTGTTGTTTTGAAAATTGTCTCAGAAAACCATGAAATGCAATGTTCTGGATTACGTTGAAGTGCGAATTTCTTATCTATTTAAGGAAAGTATTCCTTCGGATGCACGAAGAATCTGAAAGGATCATTGTGATTCCCGCTGCAGGGTAATTCAAAGACTTCAATTAGCCGGTCAACACCCTCTATACTGCGTGTGTGATTAACGTGGTAGTAATGTGACTGTGGCGTAGTCACACCACGCTTTAAACCTCTCGTTAGCCTCGTAAATAGCCGCTAGGTGTGATCGATTATGGAGATCGTATGAACCTGGTGTAGAGGATGACTGGTTAACCCCTGTCATCATCCGGCTAGTCACAGCTGCTTCAATGTCACCGACCTATTACCAATCTCGCTCTCTCTTTACACACCATTGATAGAGATACCGGACTCGCTCGTAAGCCGCATGATAGAGCACGCTGGCGTTTCGTTCCCTGCAATTACACAACCGTTCAACTGGCAACCAGGGTTGGTGGCAAAGTGGAAGGGATGTACGGCTCGTGCATCGCCCAGAGAGAATGTGTCAAGTTTATCCTGCCCGTAGCTAATGGCTGTATCACATGTATCATTCGTGAGTAATCATCTGTACTCAGAACGTCAGGTCGAAAACAATTCTATGGCCCTAGGGGTATTGTCATGCACATAATGAAAATATGAAAAATATCGGGATTTGGGGTAACAAATTTAAGTCTCGCAATCGCAGAATTTCGTCATATGAAAGAAAAATGGGTGATCAACAAATTTCATATTCGTCTCTGAGAGATGAATTTGATATCTACCTTAGTCATTAAACAAGTTCTGGACCATCGTATCACCAGAATATGATGGCCATCCAGATATAATTTTCCCTACTGATAAAAATTATTTAAAAAAAAAAAAACTTATTTTTTGTGGGGGGCGGGGGGTATTATTGCTTGCTTCTTAATATAGCGTCAATCCATGAGTTTGCCTATTTTTTCCTATTAGATTGTTCAAGATTTTAACCATGATCTTTTGAAAGCATACCCAAGCTCAGTTGTGGAATAGTCGTCGCATGAACATGATGAAATACCATATTCCTAATGTACGAAACAAAGCAAAATCGACTTCCTATTCATTTTATTTTCTGATTTAACTATTATCTTCCTTTACTTACGTTCTTTTGTATTCTTCAGAAGTCCTTATTCTAAGAACTACGTATCACTCCACTGAATTATCTTTGTTGTATATCTTAATACTAAAGACAAGATTTCTGGGGTTAGTTTGAGCTTGGAAGATAAATCCAATCGCATCAGAATCATTTCGCTTTCTGTCCAAACAAAACCTATGTACCGGTGCAAATTTATTACCATATAAATTAAAGTCGATCCCTTTTCTGCGTTTGTAAAAATATCATTGTTCTTCAAAGAGGACCCATGACAAACAAACAAAAAAGAAGAAAATAATGGGCAGAATTATAAAGTAATCCGTGATTTATATTGCATTCCTTTCACCAAGCTAGAGTTAGCATTTCTGGGATGGAAAAATGCCATATGTTTATCAGGACATGACGATGTTAGGATAAAAATAAAATGCAAATCTCTTGGATTGTATTATTCTAATCCCGATATGATTTATTTCTATGCATTCTATGCGTAAGAAATACAAAGAATAATTGTTAACAAGATATTGTAATGGGTCCCGTCTTTATCTTAACCTATCATGATTGTGTATCAATGAGCAAACCATATTGTCAGAACAGTTCAATATCCAGGGTAGATTTCCGCTTAATGGTATCCTACAAAAGAAAATCTCGGGGAAATATGAAGTAATGACCGCAATTTGTTCGAGGTAATCCTTCAGTGATAATGAGTACTTCAGATGAACCATCAAATACTCGTCAACATTCGATGGAAGAAGCAATCTATCATTGGAAATAATTAGCAACCTTAAAATGAAAAAGAAAACGAAGTTAATTGTTGAAGTTTCCATTATTATATTGATGATTATATGCATCACGTAATATGGGAATATATAGTTGTTGTTCCGTTCGCAGCGTAAGCAAAGAGTCGCAACTCGGGTTTGGTAGATCACTCTTCAACCTTCATGCACTTTCCGCGTAGCTAGCTGGTACATTTCACGGCACTTTTCCCAGTCCAGAGCTTTGTCAGTGCATTATTCCGAGTCAATTACGACATTTCTTACCATCTATGATGAATGCTACAAATGCCATAGGCTTTCTGACTTTTGCCCAACCAATTACATGGTCTCAGAGAGAAAATTGAATTGACTTCAAATTGAAGCTTTGATCTGTCGGAAAGGGGAGAATGATATGGCATGTTGCCCTTATTATAATGCAGAAATATAGTCATGGAGTAACAGAGAATGGGGGAGGGGTGGGGATAGAAAACTACATTAATAATTTCCTCTTTCACATTCCCACTCTACCATTCATGGATGATAAAAAAAATCGTGAATAGTTCAATCAATGGGGATTGGAGGATATGCTGGCTGTAATGGACAATGTACGGGTGAATCACTGGTCAGTAGGATGGCATTATTATAACCATGATTATTATCTAATCAATTCTTCCGAGAGTGCGAATGTAAATCCCAGATTGGGGCATACTTATATAGCAATGGACGACGACGTATGACATCCTCGAGAACGTGGTGTAGTCATGCATGGTGTGTGGGAATGAACTTTACCTTCTGTCTGTCCCTATCAAATTTCAATTGGACATTCTACTATAATCCTATTACATAAGATTCTTATTTCATGCTCGCAATCAGTCTGTCCAACGATAACGATAAACATGATGAAAAAATCATCTCCGAAAAGCTGTCTATAAATGAAATATGAGCGATGAGAATCAACAAGTACTCGTATTTGTTCGCACCGCAGGATAGTTTTCGGCTTTAGATGTATTGGTGACAGCAGAATTCGTCGAAGAAACAACAATTTCTTTAAATCATTCATATTTTGTTTCTTTTTACCATCTGATTTTATCCATTATACAACTACTCAAAGTAACACGTGTAACAACCAGGGCCCTGGGAACGATTTTTTTTAATGGGGGTGCAGATGTAAATTTGAAAAAAAAGTTTTCATTACAAAATGGCGATCAAATTGGCCCAGAGAAATTTGAAAAAGGACACAAAAAGGTTTTCACTGATATATGGAGGTCAAATCAATCCCCAATAATTTGACTAGCTAAAAGAAAAGGGTTTCACTACAAAATAAAGGTCGTTTTTGGTTACATTTTTCAATTTTTACACATCTTCCAGAATACCTGGGGGTGCTGCCTACGGACAATAATACACGAAGCACCCCCGAGGACATTTTTTTTTTTGGGGGGGGGGGGGGCTGCATCCCTGCTTCCCAGAGTCATGGTAACAGCCAACCTTTCATTTATAGACAACCCTTAAAGAGATTCTGTAATACTTTGACGCTCAAAGATCAATAAACTTGACGGCATAATTTTTTTTCAAACGATAGCTATGGCCAACACTCCTGACAACATGTCTTTTAGATGTGAGAATAAACTTCACCATGGATCAATCAAGACTAGGAAGTGAAAGATGCCATAAACAAAATATTTCAATTCGTGATTTCTTGACATTCTTTTTAATTACATATTGTGGAAGTAAATAATCTGCAGTATTGGGGAACACACACCTTGTACACTAATTCTATCCAAATTTAGATATCAGCAGCATTTTGTGGAATGTTAAGAAAGCCAGGTACTTGCCTTGTAATTTTATTTTCCTTCCAGAATTTATTGCTCCCTGTTTTTTATCCATCAAGAAACGTGTTAAAAATTACCATAACACGACAGGATAAAGTATCATAATCACTTCTCACTATGATTAATTTTCTAGCAATAGCCTTCACTTCTCAGCATTGTTCAAGCTTCATTATAACCCTGAGTCAAGTACAATGCCCATCCACATCCTTAAGCTCCGATGGATAATTTTCCTGAGATTATTTTCGCTCATTCATCCGTATTGTGATACGTCGTTACCACATTGGTACACCAGGGTTAATTTGCTTGACAGAAAATCTATCCGGTAAGTTATAACACGTTACCGCGATACTGTTTGACAGCGTTTAAGGCAATGCTTATAGGTAGATTATAATGATTTCAGTGCTTTTGACTAGATTCATTTCCTTTCTGATGTCTTTAAAGCGAACAACATGTACATTGCTGGAAATCCTTCCTTATAGTTCTCCAAAATGCCTGCAGCAACGTCTTAGATCTGTTGTAATTTTACTGCACACTTCTTAAGGCAAACTAGACCTTAGAGCTGACAATCCGTATGAGATAATTTCGTAGTCTCTGGAAGAACTGTCTTACTTTTATCAAATAACAGAAATGAATCATTTCAAGTAAGTAAAATTTTGTTGTTGTTGAAAATCACTTATTTCGTTTTGCTTAGGTACTATGAAACAATAGATGGTCTGCGGCTACGAGATTCACAAACAAGAATCAGATCTGTCAATGAAAATTATAACTTTTAATTTCACATAGCACTAAATCTAATAATTATTTATAATGCAATAATTATGTCTCTTACATTGTCTTTATTTATGTTTTACCCCTTTATATTACATAGAAATAAATCTTGTTCATATCTTTTCAGCAAAAAAAATATGTAAAAAATAAAGAATTTCATTCAAACTATCAACAACAAAAAATCTTATACCTTCTAGGAATGCACTTGGTTTGATTCACAGAAGACAAAGGCTCCGTAACATAAAGATTAGCGATTGACCTTGGGCATGGCACGGCTAAACTTTAATATCTATAATTTATATAGGCCTACAAAATAACCAAACCAATAAATGTAGAAAAAGGCCATTCGATTTAGAAATAATTTATTCCGAGGCGCACTTTTATTATTACCCAAGCTTTAGCATTCAAGGTAACCATTCACCTTGCCTGGGTTGAGTGCAGCACAATGTGGGTAAATTTCTTGCTGAATGAAAACACGCCATGATTTTGATTCGACCCACGCTCCTCTGATTAAAAGACGAGAGTCGTAACCACTAGACCACGACGCCACTTGATTATGGATTAGTTTGGACTGATATCAATGAAAGGACACATCGATTGATTTTATTTCACCATGCATCCAAAACACAAAATTATTTCCATTTATCCCCCCACACCCCAAAAAACCCCGTCACTTTAAAGTCATGTAACAGGTTTATCGACAATAGACTTACCTGTCTAATTGGACGAGAATTTGATCGTTTACCTCCCTTGGGACAGTTGGAGATAAAACATGCGAAGCTGCCCCCTATCCATAGAGCCAGTACCAGAGACAGAAACAAACACGTGACTATACTCTTGATGGGCATCATAGCAATCCTTTCTCTGGTGGCCTTCTCTCCCCTAAAGAGAAGAAAGAAGAAAATATGAAATTCCCTTTACCTAGTCAAGGCAAAACGCAAAAACTTACAGAAGGAAAATGATCAGAGGTAAGTGGAAGATAAACACCTAGCAAATATTTTTACCCTTTCTCCCTTTTTTTGGCAAACCCTACATTTGTTACAGCTTCATATTTCCATTGTCCATGTCTGGCTTATACATGGATGTAGTCGAGGATGGCCACGAGGACACATTTTGCCAGTGTTGGCGTGGGCCTCGGGCCTAGACTGGGTTCAAGATCTGTGGGAGGTTTTATCTAACAGCTTCATGACTTCGAATACTGGCCTCGACTACATACCTGGCCTTCTGTTCATGAAGAAGAGACGTCAACAAGCTTTACATGTCTTCTCTAAATGACTTTTTTTGGTTTATTTTCATTTGGTCTAATGCCAACTCGTCTACTATCATTTGGTCTGCCATCAGTTCGTCCAATTCCCACATGGTCTAATTGCCATTTCGTCCACTCACCATTTCGTCTAATAACCAGTTGGTCCAATAGCCCCGTAGTCCATATACCATTTGGTCTAATGGACTAAGTGTTATCTGGGCATAATGAATGAAAAAAAAAGGATTTTAGACCAACTGGTTATGAGACGGAATGGTCATAGACGAACTATTGATTAGACGAAGTGATGATTCGACCAACTGGTTATTAGACCAAATGTTGTTAGACGCAATGTTGCTGGACGGAATGGCATTAGACTACATGAAGTTTGACCATGTGGTGAGTGGACGAGTTGGCAGCAGACAATTTGGCAATATGAAATTTTTTTATGTTTGTAATTTAAAAATAATATCAAAAATAGATTTTGGATTTAAGATTTCCTCTTGATGTTCTATAAAGCTCTTCCTAAGTTAGAACTAACTAGACCGGAGACACAGATTTTCCTTAACTCGAGTTCCATATAGCTATAAAAGGTGAAAGCCTTTCTTGAAAGATTAAAACTATCCCTCTTAAACGTGTGGTGAGTGGACGAGTTGGCATTAGACAAATTGGCAATACGCCATTTTTTATGTGTGTAATGTAAAAATAATATCAAAAATAGATTTGGGATTTTAGATTTCCTCTTGATGTTCTATAAAGCTCTTCCTAAGTTACAACTGGCTAGACCGGAGACAAAGATTTTCCTTAACTCGAATTCCATATAGCTATAAAAGGTTACAGCCTTTCTTGAAAGATTAAAACTATCCCTCTTAAACTTATTCAAATGTTTTGTTTTATTTGATTAAAATTATGGAACGTTTACCCCTCCCCCAACATCAAAACATGAAAAATCCCTACATGCTTGACACCAAACATGCCAGAGCGCAAAGTATAAATAAGTTGGAAGATATCAGCAAACTGCTACATGAAACCAGTCAGCGATTTTAACTATCAGCTCCTCAAAACACAAGCCAAATGAATTATCCAGCAGGGATTCTATATTCGCTGGATATGATGGAGTTAACATTATAATATTTTGACCATGACAAATCAAAAGACATTCAAGAATCTGACAGTGATTCGTGGAAAATGGAATAGAAAATTGCGAGTATTCCTTTTAACATAAAAATATATTTAAGGATGAGTGAACACCAGGTGAACACGTATGGTGATCCAATGATACAGTTTCGAAACAATTTCAACGCACCGATGACCTTCAATAGGGCATCAATCGTCTTTACAAATTCTCCCTGAAAGGATATATAAAGTCAGTTATTTGGTCGTTGCCGAATGAATTATCGATGATTGCCTACTGCCGTCTTCAAAGATTAAAATATATACTGCCATTCAATTTCTGGATGTGATTCGATTCGTATTTCATACGTATTGAGTGAAACTGAAAGATTCATTCAAAGTTTTATGTCCCTTGGAAAAACTGATTTTTCCGTTGATTAATATAAAAAATCATATGGTTCCTCCTGATATGAACACCGTCAACACACACACATATGAAATTATCTAATGGCTACACACTGTAGCTACTCACTAACAGGAAGAACCAAATACATGTATAAGCTCGTGTTGTTACAAAGCGTTGGAAAAGTAAAATATTTTACTTTGCCAGTAATTCAATTCGTTAATTCAAAGGTAAATGAGAAGTGTACTTATTATAGTTGTTATCCTTCATTAAACACCTAAATTGGTATCGAGCAAATTTATATTGTTATGGTCATGAAGCGAATCTAATCTATCAAAAGGGTGCATTACAAAGGGAAGTTCCCCTGAAGTTCTTCATCCAAAGGAATAAATCAACGATTTATTCATTATTTCCACGAGAGTTACTATTGTATCACAATAGCTTCGTCACAAAACCATTATAACCATTATGTATCCAAGCTTCAGATTCGAAAATAGAGCTAATAAGGAGAGGTTGAACATTTTTCAATATGGAGCCGGAAAAACCACTAGCACTTCTCCAAGGTCGAGTGGTTAAAGTTATTGACCTTCAAAGCTAAGGGCCAGGTTCCATTTCCGGCGGAGACATTTTTTTTTCAACCTCGACGAAATTTCGACATGGTTGGAACACATCTAGTGGACTTTAATTTAAGTTTCGAAACTAAGAAACTACCGTTATATCTCCATATTTCTTAATTTGTAATTGTTATATCAACTTTTAAAGGGATGGTCCGGGCTGAAAATATTTATATCTAAATAAATTGAGTAAAATTCACAGAGCAAAATGCTGAAAATTTCATCAAAATCTGATAACAAATCAAGTTATTGAATTTTAAGTTTATCAATAATTTGTGAAAAGAGTTATATGCACATCGTCATGAATATTCATTAGGTGAGCTGATGATGTCACATCCCCACATTCCTTTTTCGTCTGTTATTACACGAAATCACAAATGTTTCATTTTTCCATACATGTGTAAGTGATGTGTCTCCATTATGATGAAATAAGTTGCGGCAATAAATAACTAATGCACTTAATCAGTTGTCAATCCAATTGTTTTAGTTCTTGATAGAAAATTTTTGAATAAACATAATTTCATATAATAAAATACAAAAGAACAAGTGGGGATATGACATCATCAGCCCACCTAATGAATATTCATAAAGACATGCCTAGAACTGTTTCACCGGAATAATGCAAATCTCCAAATTCAATAACTTATTTGTTATCAGATTTTGATAAAATTTTCAGCATTTTGCTCTGTGAATTGTACTCTATTAAATTGAGATATAAATATCTCTAGCCTGGACAATCCCTTTAAGGTTAATACCTGTATAACAATTGCAAATGAAGAAATATGGATCTATGTATTTACTTATTGTTTTCATTGATTAAATGTTTTTCTGAATATTAATATTGATTACATGTGTTCACATAGATTCTGTGTCATTGCGTTTCCAAGACCAAGTAAATTATCTTGTTTTTTTTTATTGTCTCGTTTGATTTCGTACTTAATTATATGAATACACACACACACACCCACACACAAACACACCCCTACATATAAATACACACGCACATACGGAGATGAACCCTCCCGAAAACCCACATTCACACACACACCCTCCCATACATGTGAGGGCGTATGGGTGTGTGTGCTTTGATTTCCTTCGCATTGCTATCTAATGCTGATGTGAAACTAGTATTCAACGAAATATGTAAAGTCCATCAAGCTTTCATTTTTTATATGTTCTGACTATTAAGATAAGGCTTTGTAACTTATTGCGAGAGCATATAAGGATGTGGGTGTGTGTGCCGGGGGAGGGAGTATGTGAGTAGGTGGTGCGTACCTGAAGATGTACGTTCGTATGTTTGAGCCAATGACTTGGCAGATTGATATAATCATTAGTCTTCTTTTTATATATTATAAATGGTAATGTTTATTAGATTTGCGAATGTGAAAATGTGCGTGTGGATGTGGGTGACGATAGTGAGTGTATAGCTGTAAATAACGATAAATGAAAAGAAAATCTGTGACACACATTTTGCTAAGCACATGCATACATGTTACAAAATAAGCAAGATATGCATATATAAATTATGATAATTTACAACTTGTCATTACGTGGCCATCTCGATTTCACAACACGGAAGGGGAGGGTGACGATTTATCGATTCATTACATGTAACCTTAAAATTTACAGTTTTCTTGAACTTTGGAGGTGTCATACAAGCGAGGTCTTCGTTTACAGGCTTTTTTAAAGGCCCTTTGATCAAAGGCCTGGTGAGTATGGAAGAATCTCGGGGAGGGAACTCGAAGACATCTGATAATATTGCAGGCACGAGATCTGACTACAATGAATAAAAGCAAACGACATGTGTGCACACTCCGAATTGACCTAACGCTGACACATGAACAGGTTTAACTTCAAGATAAACTTCTCATTTCATTTCATATCCAATTTCTTATAATGTCTTTTAGAAGAGGTGTTGTAATCCAACTATTGTGAGCCTCACGTCTATTGATTAAGTTTTATGCATACATGTACATCAAGATATCGAGTCCCTCTTATTCGAAAATATACGTATCATAGTGTACATTTTGACAATCATAATAGGGACGTGCCTGTTCTCTGAATGTGCTCCCTCCAGTAATATAACCTTGGCCCATGCATTGACACAATAAACACGTTTCATACCGTATTAAGTAGATTTAATCTGATTGGTCAAAGTAATACTCGTCCAGACAAGGTGTCGTATCATATCTTGAAGTGAGAGTGTGCGAATATATACGCATTCCTGTACGCCATACCAGTTCTATTGTACCAAGCAAACACCACTACAGACCTGTGCGTGCATCTTCATTCTCATTTCACATCGCAAAACACAATTTTAGTACTTTGCGTTGAACAATTCTAATTCTAAATCACACAACTTTAAAATTATTTTATGTTATACTAATTGCAAATCCCAGTGGAACTTAATTATCTTTTTTTTTTTTTTTACAAAAAAGCTATGTTTATTTTCCACCGTTTGTGTTATGGTTGTTGCCACCAATAACGGTGAATATAAAAACTCTCTTATTCCAATATGAAAAACAAGTCATCGATGATATTCCAAAACCAAAGAAGAATTTTCATTACTTCCTAAATGGTTTAGCTATTAAATTTACCAATCTTGAATTCATACCACCTTATTATGATTCGTGACTACATGTACAATAACCTGTAGTAAACATGTCTAATTGAATTGATTTATAGGAAGTCTTGTTGTTGACATCGCATCTCTCTGAGCAAAATGGAGCCTCGGTATGTGCGAAAAATAGCTTTCATTAAATTTGCATCGATTGTGAAATATTTGTATATTATAGAAATTATATCCACGAGCAAAAGTAATATTGGACGGGGTTGTTGAAAAAAAGGGGAAATGGGTTACATGTATCCACATCAGGAAACAAGAAAGCTAGAACAAAATCAATCATTCAAATTATCGATAACTGAATTATAACATATTACCCAAGGGGACGCTCTCCTGCTATTTCATGTTTCATCAGATGAGAGGGAGACGAGGGCAAATATGTACTAGTAGATTAGTAAATAATATAACACACACGATATCCAACGATTAAGACACACGGTCCGACGGTTTTACTTTAAAAACATAAGAGGAATAAATTGTTTAAAGCTTGAACAACTGAAACCGGAATGTCATTAAAAAGATCTGTATATGTGACGACAATTGAGGTGCTAAGAATATAGGTTAAGTCCACAGTGTAGAAATTGATCCCCTAATGTTATCTAATTCTGATCTTCTTCTTTTTAAACATTATAAGCGATTGTAAATCTTGAACTAGCAATATCATCAACATTTAAAAGAGAGACATATCAATGACTTGACGACAAAATATTTTTTTGATATCACGATTGCTGGTATGATCGTAAGAAGCACTAGTGAAATCTAGACACAATAATAATGATAATAACAAAAAAAAACAATGATAATTATAATGATAATTGTACATTGCGCAATATCTATAGGGAATTACTCAAATGTGCATTGCAATTAACAGCAGCTGAACAGGAAACAATTAATGAGATAATCAATACAAGAATAAAAATGAAAATAAGGGAATCCTCTCACCTACCAAATACACTACAAAAAAGCGACTTATTTCTTGAAAACAACCTAGAATAGGGTAGTTTCAGTTTATATACGTGTAATATGAAAAGTGACGCTTTCATAATATAGATATACGAAGCAGGGTTAATGAGTGATATATCTATTTAACCATGCATTGGGATATCGAACTGTATACTGCATTGGAATACAAACGTAGTATGAACATGGGATATAGGAATGAAGTTAGAGTATAGAATGAAGGTAATGTCACAGACTCATTGTGAAAAATCAATTTCAATCAGCCACACAGCTACTGTGAAAAGGAATGCTTTTCATAGAATGCCGACAGTCAAGTACCCCCCCCCCCCATTTTCATTATGATAGAAGACGGGGAGAGTGAGAGAAAGGAGGGGAGAGATGGAGTGACGAAATGAGAGAGAAAAAGCGAGAATAACTCAGATACAGAAGATAACCTAGTTCCACATTCACGGTGGTAACAGATTCAGATGCCGTTCATTTATCACTATTCATTAGGGCTTCAACCTTACTGGTCCAGCCTATTCACTTTGATGCTTTGAAGTCCAAATTGATTTCGGGGTCATGGGAGACAGCGGTTTGGAGAGATACATTACTGATCTCTTAAATACGTAAAATTTTCCAAAAATAGTCAAGGATTTGGTAAATAGTTCGTCTCGTTACGATATCGTTTTGATCATCCGACCCCCTTCTTTCAAATAGGATGTTGTTTCTTTGATTCTCTTAGAAGTGATTTCCAAGGAATATATGAATCGTTGATGAACTTGGTAAACAAAATGCCAAATGAATTTATTCGATGATTTGCTGGCGGCAAATGGCAATTGATCGATTCCTGATTCAAGGTCAGAATATATTGCCAATGCATAACCGCTTCTGGATTTCAGTTTCAGAGTTTACAACGGCAGTAGAAAGGCATATAGGCCTTCGTGTTCATTGTCTGGATTGTTTCTTATTGATCTTTTTAAAAAGAGGTAGATAGACAAAAAAAAATCTTTATAGGCCTATGTGTAAGTAAACTAAATAGTCATCGACGCTAAGATAATAAGATTCAGAAAATTGATGTAATTTTGCATTTTCATATTCAAATGTTGGAATATACAAAAAAAACTTAGGGCATCATTGGAAATGTCACAATTAATTATACTAATTTCATTATCACTCGAATCGTAGGAAGATTGTGCGCATTTTTTTAATAGAAATTTCAGCTCGTAGTCATTTCCTCTGATTCAGTATGTGGAAGAGTTTGAGTCGATAATTTCTAACATAAATGCTTTTCGCTACCTTAAACGATCTACCAATTCGAAATAAATCAACTAGAAAAAATGATTTGATATAGATACGTATGTACAGGCAGCTGTCAAAAGGTGGCATAAAGGCAGAATGATTTTCACCGTTTAACGGTACATTTGAGCTCAAGGGCACAAATCAATTATTACGAGGGACTAAAAGGACAGAACGGTATTTCTATCTATAAGCAGGGACTAGACAGAGAGCGTGCTAACTTGTGGATAAGTACAAATAAGAGAAGTTCTTCTAAATTTTTGACAGATAGTAACATGCTAAACGAAAGCAATACATATTGATGGTAATTAAGGAGGGGAGTGAAGATGTAAATAAAAGGAAACAGAACAAGGAGAAAATAGTGAGGTAGAAAGAGAGAAAAGAAGATTAGAGTTATTATCGATTTTATAAAGCATACCATTGTTCATGTTTACCATTATTTGGTCAAGGTAAAATTTGCAGCAAGAATAAGAATAATTTCCCATGAGGTACAGTCCCAGGTTTCAGAAAATAGATCGGATCTCCAAAGCGTACCATAATTGCAAACTGCCTCATGTTTTGACGATCGTCTTATACATTTAACAATGGATCCCATGTGTGCTTTAAAAGGGAAGGTTGCATGAACATATTGAAAACAAAGGAAGGCGAGAAATGACAAGTATAAAACTTCAGAAAATGACCGTAAAGCAACCTCTTAGTATTTTCTCCACCATCTAAATATATCTAAACATCTAAGGATGAATCCATAGAGACGATTGATAACAAAGATAAATGAATGACGGTGGTATATCGAGGGCGGTTTTATCAAACGAATTTCTCTTGCCCAAAGGAGTCGGTCTCTTGAAAAAAGTATTCTGGTCAAGCGGAAAACAATTTCAAATGAATGAAATCAAATAATGATGCTTTGACATGACGCCTCCCTCCCACCATTACCTTAAAGAAGAATAAAACCATTGGGAGAAAGATTAGCTTGCATGAAAACTGAAAAATCAAAGAATAAGATCAATGAAAGTGTGAATAAAATTGAACAAGCAATAAGAACGTTGGGAGCATTTGAATGTCAAAATTACTCATTTTATGGAGATCCTCCCATTGGCAAAGCTTTAAAGATATGTGATGTCACAACTTTCCCCTTTTTACACTGAAAATATTTCAAATTCTAATGATAGTACAACTCTTTGTCCATTATACAGAGCGTCCCAGAAAAAGGAAACCGGGATTACCATGTATTTTTTCTTCAAAGAAAAATGAATTAAGATACTTTATTCACATAATCATATAAATCAATTATTTCTATTTATTTTGATACCAAATATAAGACAAGCACTTCACGCATTAATGAGCAAGACGAGTTTGAAATTTTAATTTCAAAACCAGGTTGCGCAGAAAAATTGCACAAGATTTGTTCGTGATACGACGACTGTGCTTATTAGACGATTGGCTCATTAGCATTTTTTTTGTATTCTTTTGTAAATTTCTCTCACTGATCCCTGAAATGAGAGTGGATTAAGATTCACACGTGAGTTTCTGCGCAAATCGTTTCTGATATGCCTCAATATTTATTGTTTGTAATCTGCCACGCGTAAACGATTTGCTAAGCTCTTGGATTCAAATTAGAGATGAGATTCCACTCTTGCCATGAGTATCAAATTTCTAGTAAAAAAACACACATTTAATAATTGTTAAATTTATCTCTGGAAACGGGTTTCCTTTTTTATGTGGGACGGACTGTTTATTTTATGAAACCTCTATTACATGTCCTCACATGAAAGAAGAAAAAATCCTTGGTCTTTGAGTAGACTTGATAAAAAGGACAATTTAAGTAAAATATGTATTAAAAAAAGTCAGGGGATTTGTATAACTGTGAAAACGCACAAGTTGGTTTCATTGCCAAAATGTCCACATGATTAGTGATCGCAACATCCAGCTCATAACATTTTATTATTTGGGTTTTTTCTGAAAATTTATTGATTTGTTCCTTTGATTGTTCTATTTTCACACCAGCTAACCTCGTTACAGAGTTGAAATCCTTTATATCATACGACACAGAATAAAAAAAAATTATGGTTCAATTTGGGGAGAATTTCTGAAATGGATTTTATTGCTCAATCAATCGTTTGATTCAAGAAAAATGCTCAATCAATCTTTTAATTCAAGATAAATGCATTCAAAACTAAAAATGACATAAAAAATATTTTTATGTTGATTAAAAAGAAATAGAAGGCCTTTCTTGACGGTCCTCATCGCATAAAAGTCATGGAATTTCCGATCCGATTTGCGATTTAAATTTCAACAATGAGAAAAAAATATTTTCCATTCTTGTTTTATTTTTGGCTATTGTTTCTACTGTATAGCCACATTCGATCTATTTAGGGGTTTGGCTTTTGGACAGAAGATTTTTGTACATCCTGTCAGACCTCACCCCTCCCCTACCCTCCTGTCCATGGACATTCATGGATCTTCC